>NW_027397210.1:40312-104684 GCF_003265705.2 Callorhinus ursinus | reverse complement strand
TTATAATTGAGATTGTATAATGTAATTTTATGTGCTTTTTAAAAAAATTTATTTACTTATTTAAAAGATTTTATTTACTTATTTGACAGAGAGACACAGCGAGAGAGGGAACACAAGCAGGGCAAGTGGGAGAGGGAGAGGGAGAAGCAGGCTTCCCGCTGAGCAGGGAGCCCGATGCGGGGCTCGATCCCAGGACCCTGGGACCATGACCCGAGCCGAAGGCAGACGCCTAACGACTGAGCCACCCAGGCGCCCAATTTTATGTGCTTTTAAAGACAGCATGATCACGTGCTGTTAGGCCTTGTAAGTAATTCCTGTTAGTGCTGTAGTATCCGCAAACCATTATTTACTCTAGTATTGGATCCACCGTTTCTTGCCTACTCTAGGCCGTGGCTCTAGCATTCTTGTCTTCAGTTTATCTTCTCTCCAAAGTATTCTTACCGACATTAAATCCTCCAGCTACTCTTTGTAGGTCTTAGCTTCCTTTTATACCACAGTTAGAAAAAAATCATGTACTCCCTGTCACCATTTTCTCTTCTTCTCATTTCTCTTGAACCAACTTCAGGTAAGCTTCTGGTCCTCCCGTCCCCTCTCTTCTCCGACACCGCTCCTCTTGGGAGTTAATACCAGTGCTGTTATATTGCCCAGGCCCCCTGTGGGCAGCCTCTGACCTGGTCGCCCGTGGTTTCCTCGAAACACTGTCTCCTCATGGCACAGAGATGCCACTCTGTTGGTTCTCCTTTTACCTTGCTGGTTGCTTCTCATCTCCTTCACCTGTAAATATTCTAATGCCCCGGGGCAGTCCTCAGACCTCCTCTCTGGTCTGTACACCCAGGTGATCTCATCCTGTGTCAGGACTGTAGGTCACGTGTCAGCATGTCCTGAATGTGTATTCTCCTGGCTGGATCTTCCTGTTGCAAGTTCCAGACCGCACTTTCACTTGTGTGAGACGTGCAGCTTACACGCTGTTGCATTTCGATTGGAGGCAGCTCCACATTCATAGTTGCTCAGGTCAGAACTCTCCTGTGATCTCTGCTTTTCTTCCACATCCTATATCTTGATCTGTCCACACTTTCAAAATCGAATTCACACCTGACTGCTCCTCACTGTCTTCTTGACTACAGCTGTCCTTCAACCGCTGCCCCCCCATCTCTTACCTGGCTCATTCCAATGCCCTCCTCCCTGCTTTGCCTGCTTACGTGAGCTGTTCTGCACTTGAATCTCAACACAGCAGCTGAGTGATGTTTTTAAAACAGAACTCAGATTGTGCACTTCTTTGCTCAAAGCTCTCCATGGTTCTTATCTCAGAAAAAAAGCCAATGTCCTTCAGGCGGTTTATGAAGCCCCTTGTGAGCAGGTCCTTACTGCCCCGTTGCCTCCTGTCACTACCCCGCACTCCTTGTCCCCTGGCTCAGTCACACCTGGCTGGGGGCCCAGGCACACATTGGCTCTGTGTGCAGTGTTGGGGCCTTACATGCCATGGTCCTAGTCTCTCTTTTCAGAAGCCCCTCTGCAGAGAGGCTGCCCACGTAGCTCACTGTCTCCGTCCCTTGCAAGAGCTCTGCCATTGCCCTTCTTGTCTGCCACGTACTGCTGTGTGTGTCTGCTCCCTTCTGGGGACAGGGACTATGCCGTGTTCATTGTCGTATCCCCAGTGCTTCAAAATAATGCTCGATGGAGTAAGCCTTCAATAAATATTTGTTGAGTAAATATAATAACAAACAAATTCTTTTCTAAAGCAGGTGGCTTTGGTAGGAACCTAGGCATACAGGGGTAATGAATGATTCTAGGGGTTGCTGAGGAATAGAACTCACATGCTTAGAAGAGGGAAGCTGGCTCTTCCAAGACGGACAGACGCATGCAGGGAACGAGGTTGATGTGAGTAGAGATGAAAGGCAGTCAGCTTGGAGGTGGGAAGGCGTGAGGCCGTTCAAGGAAGGAGTCAGTCACCTGATCTTGCATTCAACATGAGGTTGGGTGTGGCATCTCTTCAGGTGGACTGTCTGTGTAGCCTGTCCTGAGTGCTGGCAGTGAATTCTGTCTGTCCCCACCCCCCCCTGTATGTCTCATTGCTCCCCGTGCATAGGAGGGAAGCTCTCCTTTTCTGTCAGGGGATTTGTGACTGCCCAGCTTGGCCTCCGGGGTCCACCCCTGGAACCGGGTCTTCCAGTCCCTGAGGTTCTGCAGTCCCAGTGTGGAGGTGGTCTCTGCTTGGCTAGTCTGCTCCTTTCCTTGGAGTCTAGGGCAAGCCGCTGGTTGTGTCTGCAGCCTGTGGCAACTCGAGCCTCTTTTCATAGGTGAAAGAGCAGGGTCTTCCTCAGGGAGCCTGGCTCTGCTCCTTAGCCACTTGGAGAGGAACCGTGTGCCCATTGCCTTCAGGAGTCCAGCCTGGCCCTCATTGTTTTCTTCTGGGCAGAGCCTCTGTCCTTTGGGCCTATAGTCTCAGCCCCGCCCCCTTGTGGTTCCTGCTTTATTTCTAGTCAATGGAAATTTTTATCTTGTTTTGGTGCATTACTGTAGAAATAAATTTAAAAAATCATTTATGTACTGAGTGAAGGGAAGGCCTTTGGATAACCTCACATTCCTATTTTACTTAGTTTTTTTTTTTTAATATACCTTACACATCGTAGTATTCCTTTTTCTTGGTGTAGAATTCTGAGAATTTTGATAGATGTGTAATTTCCAGGACAGTCAGGATTCAGAACAGTTTCTGGGGCACCTGGGTGGCTCATTCAGTTGAGCGTCTGACTGTTGATTTCGGATCAGGTCATGCTCTCAGCATAATGAGATCGAGCCCCGTGTTGGGCTCCATGCTCTGTGTGGAGTCTGCTTGAGATTCTGTCTCTCCCTCTGCGCCTCTTCCCATTGGTGTGCACGTGTGCGCTTTCTCTCTCTTTAAAGTGAATAAATCTTTAAAAACCCCAAAAAACAGCTTCTTCACCCCAAAGCTCCTCCCCCTCGGCAGCCGCTGATCTGTCACTGTGTTTTCTGTCCTTTCTGGGATGTCAGTTAAAGGAACTCCGTGGGGAGCCTCTTGAGTCTGGCTTCTTTCATTGAGCATAATGCATTTGAGGTTCATCCAGGTTGTTGTGAGACCAAAGACTCGATTCCTGCTGCTGGGTGGGCTGGACGTGTGGGTGTGCCACACTCGATCCAGTTCCCTGCTGTTGCTGGCCCCCTGATGTGAGCGGTACCCAAGCGACTCGCCTTGTGCTGTTCAGATGATACACAAGGACGCGTGGGATGACAGGGTTCCTCTTCGCTCTTTCTCCCCATTCCTGACTTTCTCCCTGGGACTAGCTGATTTGGTTTGCACTTTTCCAGGTCTCTTTCTACACAGTAGAAGCTGCATTCTCCATGATGATGCTGTTTCTCACAAGGGGCTGGAAATTGGTTCTTGGGAGGAGGGTGAAAAAAATCTTAGATGTGACGGTGGTTTGTGGCCTCACAGAGGGCCACAGTGCATCCAGAGATCTATGCTATGGCTGTGGTATTAAAATTTCACAGGGTGTCAGGAGGGATAAGGAGAAGAAAGGTCTAAACAGGCCCCTCAGGAGCTGTGGGTAAAAAGTTGAGAAACAGCAGCGAGAGGTACGGTGAGTTGGGGGCTTGCAGCTTTATGGCTTGTGTCTGAGGAAGGACTTCTTCAGTTTCTCTTGACTCCCTCCCAAGCTGAGATCGATCCTGCCTATCTGGGGAGCGCAGGGCTCTCTCTGTCCCATTGGGTTAAGGACCTGCCCCCACCGCCATGACTGTAAGCTCCTGGTGTCATAGCCTGTTAAGTTAGAAGGGACATGGGGACCTCAATCCCTGTTTCCCCACCTTGGCACTGTGATGTGGCATATGGCACAGTGAAGCCCACAGAGTTTTAAAACTCCGTGCGGCCCAGTTTATGTCACTTGGAATTTACACATTTTAGGAATGAGTGTGGAGCCTTCCTAATCTGCCCTGAGGGGAGGGGAGTGCACGCTTTTTCAGTATTTGGGATTTTTGTTATAGCCTTGACTTTGTTTTTATTTTTTACTTATTTATTTTATTTATTTATATATATTTTAAAGATTTTATTCATTTATTTGACAGAGACACAGCGAGAGAGGGAACACAAGCAGGGGGAGTGGGAGAGGGAGAAGCAGGCTTCCCGCCGAGCAGGGAGCCCGATGCGGGGCTCGATCCCAGGACCCTGGGACTGTGACCTGAGCCGAAGGCAGACGCTCAACGACTGAGCCACCCAGGCGCCCCCAGCCTTGACTTTGTTGAGCGGTATCTCCTGTTGCTATCCTATGCGGAAAGTCTTTTTCCTGTAATGTTTTACTATGAAAAATTTCAACAATACACAGAGGTTGAGAGGATTTTACAGTAAACTATCTATGTACCCATGACCTAGTTTCCGTTTTTCAGTATTTTGCTATCTGCTTTATCACCCATCCATCTGTCCGTCTTGTAAGGTTTTGGGAAGCATTTCAGGTAAGTGAAAGCAGTGTTTAAGCTTCTCCCCCTCTTTTTTTCTTTTCTTCTCCCTCAGGCAGAGGTACTTCTTCCATTTTTTGGTGTTTATCACATTGCTTAGGGGGGTGCAAGACCCTTCCTAGAAAGGGCTGGAGCGCAGGCTTACCAGGGAGGAGAGGGCAGAGAGCATTCTCTGCAGAAAGACGTTTGGGAGGGTGGCAGTGTTTTCCAGGAAAAGAGGGAGGTTTCATGTGGCTCAACATGGGTGTTTGGGGGGAAGGTCCTTGTGTAGCCGCCACTGCTGGGGAGGGACTCCATCTCCCTGAGCTGCTTCCTCACAGAACCGAAACGTGGTGGTGGCCGGACCTCACAGGCCTCAGACCCGACTTGGCCAACACCGAATGCGTTACAGCCGCATGTGGGATGCCTCAGCAGCATCCCTCACCCTGATCTGTCTTACCCACCTGTGGCCATTTCCTAGGCCTGCCAGGCTTACCTGTTTGCTGGTTTTCAGGGGTGTGAGTTGGGTGTGCGTCAGCATCTCTGTTTGTAGAGAGTCTGAGTGGAAAAGAGAAGCTTTGGGGCACCTGGGTGGCTCAGTTGGTTAAGCGACT
This sequence comes from Callorhinus ursinus, assembly GCF_003265705.2. Lineage (NCBI taxonomy): Eukaryota > Metazoa > Chordata > Mammalia > Carnivora > Otariidae > Callorhinus > Callorhinus ursinus. The sequence continues at coordinate 99,624 of NW_027397210.1, read as the reverse complement.
GCCCTCGGCTCAGGTCATGATCCTGGAGTCCCGGGATCGAGTCCCCAATCAGGCTCCCTGCTCGGCGGGGAGTCTGCTTCTCCCTCTGACCCTCTTCCCTCTCGTGCTCTCTAGCTCTCATTCTTTCTCTCTCAAATAAATAAACAAAATAACAAAAAAAAAAAGTTTGCCTTAGTCTTACTCCCTTGACTTGTTTTTAGCCTCAACATTAACTTCAGGTTGAAATTCAAATAACATTAAGTGACGGCCCTTTTACGAAGATGGCGCCGAAGGCTAGGAAGGAAGCCTCTGCCCCTCCCAAAGCCGAAGCCAAAACAAAGGCTTTGAAGGCCAAGAAAGCGGTGCCAGTCTCAAAAAAAAGAAAATCCACACGTCACCTACATTCCGACGACCCGAGACACTGCGTCTGCGGAGGCAGCCCAGATATCCTCGAAAGAGCGCCGCCCGGAGAAACAAGCTTGATCACTATGCCATCATCAAGCTCCCCCTGACTACTGAGTCAGCCATGAAGAAAACATTAGACAGCAGCACACTTGTGTTCATTGTGGATGTCAAGGCCAGTAGGCACCAGATCAGACAGCTGTGAAGAAGCTCTGCGACATTGACGTGGCCAAGGTCAACACCTTGATCAGGCCTGATGGAGAGAAGAAGGCATATGTTCGACTGGCTCCTGACTATGATGCTTTGGATGTTGCCCACAAAATCGGAGTCATCTAAACTGAGTCCAGCTGGCTAAATCTAAATATAAATTTTTTCACCAAAAAGAACACATTAAGTGACGGCATGACTATTTTTTCAAAGATGGATAAGGTTAAAACAGTTGGGAGCCACCGTCCTAAAATCTGCTAGTCTTCTTTGCCTCTGTTGTCTGCTGAGGCGAGGCTGCCTACTTGCTTGTCATCGTGTCTTGGCCCCACTGCCCCTAGGGTCCTCCGTTCTGCTAGGATGTCATTGCTTGTAGGCCATTCCGGGAGGCAGAACTAGGAGATGTGTTTTAAGGGAAAAATCCATTAAGTTCATACTCCTGGTTCTCATCCAGCAGCACGACGTTATTCCCTTGTCCCTTCCTTCCCTGTTCCATTGGTGACTATGTTGTCCTTCCTAGAGTTTGATTGTTTGCTTCTTTGTACGTTGGGTTTTAGGGAGTTTTTCATCGTTATCGATTTAGTTGTGTTTCTTGACTATGTGACTCTTTAACACGATTCTAAAAATCAAAGTGTTACAAGCTGGTGTGCTCAGGAGTGTCACTTTCTTCATCGCCCTGTCACTGCTCGCACCACCTGAGTAGGCCATCAGCCTCATTTGTTTCTGACTTCTTCATGAGCTCCTTTTGCAGATACTTACGGGGTGTCAGTGCTTGTAGACTGTTGGAGTGAACTTAACTAGGAAATATATTGTTTGAGAAAAAAATATGTGCAGGTTTTTTTTTTTTTTGTAGAAAAGAATGCAGGCAAGATGTATCTATTTGTACATCTGTCTCTCTTTTCCCCTTATGCAAGGGTAGGGTCCCGCAGTCTTTTGGACTTTGTTTTACTTAATGCTAGAATTCTGGAAATCACTCTGTACAAGTTTGCAGAGAGCTTTCTCATTCATTTGTACAGCTGCGTGCTGCTCCATCAAATGGATGCACCAGATGGAGTCACTAGTCTCTGAATGTGGACGTGTCGCTTATGTCCAACGTTTTGTGTTTACGAAGAATGCTGCAGTGACTGAACTTCATGTTTTTGTGCTGGAGGTGCATTTGTAGTGGGACTAGTGGATCCAGCATATGTAGGAGCACGGCAGTTCTGTGGGGTCATGCCAGACCCCCGTGTGGCCTCGGACAGCTCCCACAGCACGGCTGAGCCGCATGCTTCCCCATGGCCTCACCAGCAGTATGTTGTCTGGCTTCTGAATTGTTCCATCTGGGAGATGAGAAATGGCATTTCAGCTTAGTTGTAATTGCAATTCTTTTATTAGGAGAGACGATTTACAAGTTAATGTCCTTGAAAAATTCAGCTTCAAGTCTTCTTGGAGTTCTACTTTGTTTTGCTGATTTTTGTAATAGGAAATGTCATTTCATAAGTAAGGGCTGGGAGTGAGTGATTGAGTCAGACATTTAGCTCGTTACTTGTGAACATCCTTGTAGAGATACTCAGTGTTTTGATGGATCACGAGGGCCAAGTCTAGGCCCTGGTTTTTGCATTTGGAGTCATGGACTGGTCCTTACTTTTATTTATTTTTGTTTAAAGATTTTATTTATTTATTTGACAGAGAGCCCAAGAAGGGGGAGCGGCAGGCAGGGGAGAAGCAGGCTCCTCGCTGAGCAGGGAGCCCGATGCGGGGCTCCATCCCAGGACCCTGAGATCGTGACCTGAGCCGAAGGCAGACGCTTCACCGACTGAGCCGCCCAGGCGCCCGGTCCTTATTTTTGGCAGGCTGGACTGTCTCTGACAGCTCCGTGTTTGCCACTGGGTGTTTGCTCACAGTCTGCTCTTTGGCTCGTGCTCTGTGTGCTGGACTCGGGTGGTGTCATGGATGTGCAGGAACACTTCCCCACGGTAACAGTAGTGCTCCCTGTGTGACGACCAGTGCCTGGGTCCTGGCGTTGGCCTGGGGGGTGCACTGTGCATGGTGACAGGTGCACCTGACCATGGTGACAGGATTGCAGAACTGCCTGAAGCAGGGGAGATGGCCCCTGGCTGGATCTGGGAAATGTGGGGGCAGAGAGGGAGGTGGGCTTGGGAGGGGAGCCAGGCTCACGGTTGCTTGTTGAAGGGGAAGAAGAGGGTTCCTGATCGCCAGTGGCCTGGACTCTGGCTGCTCGCAGACGGGAAGCTGGGAATGGAGGGTGGTCAGCGGGAGCAATTCCAGGCTTCAGCAGGGGGCCCAGGAGCAGCTGCCAGAAGTAGCCAGTCTCTCGAGCCCTCTCGTGGGTTCTGGCCTGGGGACCCCTGCCCTACACTGCCCGCAGAGTGCGCGTAGTGTTCCTTAGAGTGGCATTTTCCTGGTGTCTAGATGGGCGTCTTTATGATGTCATTGTCGTCCTGACAGTGCAGCAGGGGGAGGCGGTGAGTGCGGCATGCGGTGACCCGAGGGCTTGCGCCCCGCTCCCTGCCAGGCCGCAGGCCTGCTCTCACCTCGTGCTGCTGACGTGGGCCTTGGCCTGCGCAGTACCCGTGCGGGGCGGTGAGCTGAATGGTTGGCTCCAGCTCTTTGAGACGGACCTCGAAAGTGGAAACAGCTACTACAGAGAAAAAGTTGTTTCGCCGTTGGTGGTAGCTTTGCTCCCCATCGGGGTGGCTGTGGCGCGTTTTTGGGGAAGGCTGCTTCAGATGAGCAGTTTCTTTATATCGTCGTCCATTGGGCTTGTTTCTCTAACTTGACTATAAGCTCAAGGAAGTCGGGAAGTTGAGGTACAATTTACATGTAGCTAAGTTCACGCTTTAGTGTGTGACCCTGTGACGTTGGGCAAAAGAACGTGCGTAACCATCACGAATCGAGTGGAGAAACGGGTCCACACCCCCGACTCCCTCCTGCTTCTCTCGAGCCGGCCCCTCCTCACCTTTAGCCCTCAGGCTCTGTCTAATCTCTGTCCCTGTGGTTTTACCTGTTGCAGAAGATCCTGTCGTGTCCGTGACCTGCGCTGCGTGACCCCTGGGTCTGGCTCTGCCCCTGGCATCTCGCGACTCGCGGTGTGGGTCTGTCAGTACTTTGGTCCTCGTAGCACCGAGGTGCGCTCTGCGTGAGGCTGCACCAGTGTTGTGTCCCTTCGTCGGGTGCAGGTCAGTATTCATGGTTTGATACGTTTCGTGGATAGCTCTTTCATTCTGTCTTTAACAGAGTAGAGCTTATATCACGTAATTTGTATCCTGCTTTTTTCACCTAATATGTCTGTGTGTTTTTCGTTTTTCTTAGAGTCTTTGTCTAGAACTTGGACACTGGATATTTCTGGTTACTTTTACTGTATTCTGCAATGCACATTCTTATGCACAATTTAAAAAAATAGGTAGGTGAATTTCCTCAGGAGAGATTTCCAGAGAGACTAGGACTAGGTCAAAGGTCATGGGGCGAGATGGGGTCGCTTCTGCTTTCCCAGCCCTGTTGCCCGCCCCGTCAGGCATGTTCTGGGCTCTGAGCCCTTTGAGATCTCTGCTCCGTGTCCCCGTCTGCCTCCCACACCCCCTTAGTGGGGTTGGCAGGATGCCAGCTGTGTGATGTAGCATCTTGGCCAAGTGGATCTGGGAGATACTTATTTCAGTCTGTATTGCTTTTATTAGTGCTGAGGTTGGACGTTTTCCTTCAAGCTGGTTAAGTAGATGCTTTTTTTTCTTCTTGTAAACTGTCTCTCGTCCTTATTTCACTTTTCTGTGGGATTGCAGTGATTTTCAGTTTGTATGAGTGCTTTCTATAGTATTAGTGGTAGCCCCCCATCATAACTACCCCAAATATTCATGATTTTGATGATTTACGTTTGAGTTTTAAACATTTTTAAATTTTGCCTGTCTTCAAATCCATCTGTCTTTTCAGATACAACTTTACTGTTTTAAGTTTAGGAACTTGAATTCCCTTCAGAGCTTTAGTAAGTATTCGTTTTTGTACTCTCTGTGTATTTCTGTTTTCACATTTCTATAATTGGTATAAAACTTGGGATGTTACCTTATAAGATGCTTCATTTATTTTGGTGAATGATTTGTGGTGAGGATTTAAATAGGATTTTCAATCTGTGTCAGGGGTCGTGCAGTGGTCGTACCTTCCCCTGGTTTTGTGAATTGTTACATGTGGGAGAGCTGGTTTCTGGCCTTTGTTCTCTCTCCTTGCTCACCTTTGATGTTCTGGGAATGTATTCTAAGGAATAATCCTAAATATGCCCTCATGTGTGCGTTTGTCATGTGCGCTTGTTTACAAGGATCAGGAGCAGAAGCTCGTTCTGAAGGCCGCAGGCGTGCTGAGGCCCCTGGCCCTGAGCCACTGTGCTGGTTGGGGGCGAGGGTGGGAGAGCGCCGGTGGCTGCCCACGACGGCCCTTCCCCCCTGACTTCCTGCTAGACGTGTGTGCTGCAGCTTGCCCACGGTCTTGGGACTCTGCCTTCAGAGATAGCCTTTCAGATCAGAAGGCACCGTTTCTGCCGCGTAAATAGGCACTGATTTTTGTGTTTTCCCAGCCTTTACTGGTGTACCCCTAGTACCCCTCCATTCTGTAGCTTCTGATTTCACGTGTCCATCTGTCTCAGCCAGGCGCCTGGGACTGGGTCCGTGTGTGTATGTGTTTTTGCACTGCAACTTTTGTAACTTCTGGTTTCTGATGTTTTTATCCCTGTTTTCCATGAGATAGCTTGTGATGCCCTGCGGATGACAGGGCCGGCCGTCTTGCTTGTCTTGGGGGCAGGTGGAAGGAGCACCGAGACGTGGGGAGTGAGGTGTGTCAGTTAAGACCTGAGACTTTCCAGTGGTGGAAGGGCATTTCTGCCCCTGCCCTCAGTGGGGAGCAGACAGCCCCCGGGGCCTGCGGGGGACATGTCCCTCGCAGACACTGAGACTAGCTGGATCTGACTTGGGGTACGTTCGGGGCCTCACCTCAGAACTGGCCGCCTCCTGCTCAGCCCTCTCCTGAGAGCTGACCCCCAGCATGTCTTCCACTCCCCCAGCGCCTCCCTAGTCCTCTGCACAAAGCAGTGTTTGGGCTGCGAGGCTCTTTGAAGCTATGGTACCGGCTCCAGAGAGTTTGCAGACCTCTGAGGGAGACTCTCCCAGAGCATGGGCCCGAGTCTTGGCCATTCTCCTTCTCTGTCTGAGGTTCAGGACGCCTTCCTGTTTTGTCCTGGCTCTTACTACAGGTCTAAGGCGAGGCTTTGGCACCCAGGCCCGGGCTGTCTCCCTCAGGAGCTTAGGGTCTGACACGTAATGGTTGGCTCTGTGTGTTTGCAGTTGATGTAGCCCAGAGGTTGGGGTGTTCTGTTCTGGTGATGGGGTGATGGCAGCATACAGCCCCTGCCTGCGTTTGGCAGCAGTCAGCGACTGCCTCCTGGGTGCCTGGCGGTGCGTAGGGTGCTGTCCCTCCCCCAGGACGGACAGGCAGACAGCGCCTCTGCATGTGGGAATGGAGCAGGGCCACTAGGCTAGGAGAAGGCTTCTGGGAAGAAATGTACTGGTCACAAGTGCCAGCACTGGGTTCAGATCCTGCTTGGCCTTGAGCTAGTGATGTTGGTTACCTTCCACAGTAGCTGGCTGGGATGACCCACCTACGGGTCCCAGCAGTGACCCAGAAGGACCTGTTGCTCGTGTGTGTTGAGGGGCATCGTGTCCAGTGCCATCTCTTTTCGTGGCTCGATAAGAATTCATGACTCATTTGCATCAGATGCCAGTTGGAACGTACCCTCAGACTGTCTCTCCAGTGTTGCTAAATGGTACTCTTAGTAAGTGCTGATCAGATGCTTACATTTTTCTTCAAGTAACTTGATCTTAACTTTGATTTTTCAGGAGAACATTAAGTTGGATTAAAAAGGGGGGCGATAATGCACCATGGCAGCGGCCCTCAGAGTGTCCAGCACCAGCTGCAGAGGTCCAGGGCCTTCGCCAGCAGCGAAGGAGAAGAGCAGGCCCACCCAAATCCACCCCAGTCCCCTGCCACGCCCTTCGCGCCGTCGGCCAGCCCATCCGCACCTCAGTCTCCTGGTTACCAAGTTCAGCAGCTGATGAATAGGAGTCCCGTGACCGGGCAGAACGTGAACATCGCCCTTCAGAGCGTTGGACCAGTGGTGGGAGGAAGCCCACAGATCACGCTCGCCCCTCTGCCGCTCCCCAGCCCCACTTCTCCAGGTTTCCAGTTCAGTGCCCAGCAGAGGCGCTTTGAGCATGGATCTCCGTCGTACATCCAGGTCACCTCGCCTCTATCCCAACAGGTGCAGACTCAGAGTCCCACCCAGCCCAGTCCCGGGCCGGGGCCAGGCCTGCAGAGCGTGCGGGCGGGCACCCCTGGCCCTGGCCTGGGCCTTTGCAGCAGCAGTCCCACTGGAGGCTTCGTGGATGCCAGCGTGTTAGTGAGGCAGATGAGCTTGAGCCCGTCTAGTGGCGGGCACTTTGTGTTTCAGGAGAGCTCGGGCCTTGCTCAGATGGCTCCGGGCACCCAGGTGCAGTTGCAGCACGCAGGGGCTCCCATTGCGGTCCGAGAACGGAGACTGTCACAGCCCCACGCACAGTCTGGGGGCACTGTCCACCACCTGGGACCCCAGAGCCCCGCGGCTGCGGGTGCGGCCAGCCTGCAGCCCCTGGCCAGTCCCGGCCACATCACCACTGCAAGCTTGCCACCCCAGATCAGCAGCATCATCCAGGGGCAGCTGATCCAGCAGCAGCAGGTGCTGCAGGGGCCGCCGCTGACCAGACCCCTGCTCCCTGGGGTCGGGGTCGGGGTCGGGGGGGCTTCGGCCTTTGGGATGACCTCCCCACCGCCCCCTACCAGCCCCTCCAGGACTGCAGTGCCCCCGGGCCTCTCCAGTCTTCCTCTCACGTCTGCGGGGAGTGCAGGGGTGAGGAAGGCCCCCAAGAAGTTGGAGGAGATCCCCCCGGCCTCTCAGGAGCTGGCCCAGATGAGGAAGCAGTGCCTGGACTACCATTATAGAGAGATGGAGGCGCTGAAGGAGGCCTTCAAGGAGTACTTGATTGAGTTGTTCTTCTTGCAACACCTTCAAGGGAACATGATGGATTTCTTGGCCTTCAAGAAGAAGCATTATGCCCCGCTGCAAGCTTACCTCAGGCAGAATGATTTGGACCTGGAGGAGGAGGAGGAGGAGGAGGAGGAGGAGGAGGAGGAGGAGCAGCAGGCTGAGGTCATCAATGACGAGGTGAGCGACCGCGATTTAGTAATCAGAGCACCGTGCTTCGCAGATTGGAGCCTAGGCACCTGTAGATAGAACATAACCCAACCTGTGAGCCTGGGGTGCTTCTAGGACGTGGTTTCATAAGGGTTTGATCCAGGAGTAAAACTGAAGATGTGTTTTGGTCTCTTCCTGCGTGGAGGGGAGGGGTGGCTCTGGGTGTCGGGACGAGGGTGCAGGACAGCCCCGTAGCAGCGCTGGCCCAGGACCGAGCACTTTGACCCAGAGCAAGGTCTTCCAGTTTCCGGAGGCTGGCCTGGCATGACCCAGCCTTCCCCGTAGTCAGCTGGGGCTGTGGGTCTTGTCCAGCACGGAGGCTGGAGGTGTGGACACCTTCCGGCTACTTGTGTAGATTTCGCATTTTACTTACGCTGGTCCACCATTAAAAACACCACGAATGTGGTTTTTAAACAGGGATTGGAATCACTAGCTTTTTAGAGTGTATCAGTCATGATTCCACATCACTAGGTATGTCTGTATGGTGTCTTCATGATGAAAATAGTTATTATGGCAAAAACTGGGAGAATTTTTCAATTTTTAGATGTACTCTCCAATTTGAGGTATTTTAAACTCACATGTGTGCAGATACCTACTGAGTGATATTTAACATAGAATCTTTTTTAGATAGTGAAATTTTGGGGTGCCTGAAATGGGTGCTTCATACATCCCGCATTTGAGATTTTTCAGTACTGTAGTGATTCCTAAGATCCTTGTACTTGTGTTTCCTGAAAAAGGAGCCACTCAGCCAGGGCAGTAGTGAGGGACACCGTAACGCACTGTATTTTGTGCCTTTGTGTCGTGTAGTCTGCAGTGTGTTGGTGGAGCTTACTTTGTTTTACGGTACAGCTAAAGCAATCTGACTCTGCGTCAGCTCTTCTCCTGCAAAGAAATCAGCCTTTGCTGAGCAAAAGCTGATCTCTTTGCTCTGCTGTCCTCATTGAGATTTATGGACATATCTGTGTGGCTTTGCCATTTTGTGTTTTCTTTAACACCCTCTCCAGAAAGGATCATTTTTATTTTCCCAAAAAGTTTATGTGATTATTTTGAGGATTACACCTCTGTTGCCATGAAATAGTGAAATTCAGTTCTCTCTCTGTTTGTACAGTTTTGTCTGTAGGCTCAGTCCCCCTCATCTGTGCTAATGAGGAGACCCGACTCCCCTTTTTTGCACCTTCCTGCTGAGATAGACCCACACACAGCAGGCGGTGGGGTGGCAGCCGTGCAGATGGCCTGTGAGGGCGTGAGGGCTTTGCTGCTCAGAGACTGCCTGCCGTTCCTTTGTTTATAGTTGGAAGTTGCAGAATCTGAGCTCACGTTGGAGTTCCTGCAGGATGCGCACTGGAGTTAGGTCGTTAGGTTGTAAATCCACCATAAGTCAGTTTAGTGTCCTTTTACAGGATTTCATGCAAAAAAAGCATTCCATTTTTAACCACCAGACGTCACTGAGCTATCAGCATTAAAATTCTGACAAAATTTCGAGCAGTCTTAAAAATTATGTTGCCTTTTTTTCTCAAAATATTTCCTCTCAGGTAAAGGTTGTGACAGGAAAGGATGGGCAGACTGGTACTCCTGTTGCTATAGCAACCCAGCTTCCGCCAAATGTTTCTGCTGCTTTTTCATCCCAGCAGCAACCGCTTCAGGTACTTTTCGATGGTTCTCAAATGTAGCCTCATCCCAAACTTTCCTTCATCCAGATATTTTAACCTTCAATTTTACTATTTGCTCTCCAGCATTTTTTTCCAGAGCCCATTCCTTATTTTTAAAAAATTAAAAAGTCTTCCTGCATATAAGATGATAAAATTAAGTTGCATGAGTAAATGACAACACGGATTTTAATGCATTCTTATTTTTTGTGTTGAGTGTGACGCAGTAGTAGCCTTCGCATGCCTGTCACCTAATACAGTCCTGTTGAATGTGTACTCAGGATTCCTTGTGTGCTGTGTTTTAAATGTTAGTTCTTTCCTGTGTCTTCTATCTGTATTTTTAAGAACAGTGCAAAACAGAACAAGAAGAAAAAAAGATTTAAGCAGGTGGTAACTTGGTATTTTCCGCAGCTGGAAGAAACGCTGAAGTCAGGACCTTAGGCCCCACCCGGGTGTCCACTGAGTGCACACTGAGTAGCGTTAATTGTTTGGAAACGAAATCATTCAGTGTTAGATCAGTGATGCCAAGAACCTGAAAGGACAGGTCAGATTCTCCCAAGAGGGAATGGATGGTTCTTGGTTTGGAGAGTAGTTTCATCTTGTGGTGATACATTTTTTTTTTAACTTTTTTATTTTTAATTTTGCTATAATTTCAAACATATGTGGAAGTTGCAAAAAGAGTTTTCCAAGGACCCCCTTTGTGCCCTTTACCCGGGTTCACCAGATGTGCACTTTTTGCCCCCCTGTATTGTGTTCACTCTGCTGTATGTGTATACACACACGTCTCCCCCAAACTGGGCGACCGGCCGTTGCAGATACCGCGTCACGCATTTTTATCCCTGATGCTCCGCGTGCCTCAGGTGAGAGGGTTCTCTTACCTGATGCGGTACAAGTCACGTCAGGACCACGACTAAGCCAAAGCTCATATGGGGTTTTTGTGTCTTGACCTGATGGTGTCCTTTATAGAGTTGACCCTTACAGAGTGCAGGGGCACTGTCCCCACACAGTGGAAACGCCATGTACAACTTTTGACTCCCCAAAAACTTAACTCCTCTTAGCCTGCTGTTGACTGGAAGCCTTACCGATAACCTGGTCGATTAGCACATATGTTGTCTGTTAATATGTTTTATATACTGTATTCTTCCAGTAAAGTAAGCTGGAGAGAAGGAAATCATAAGAAGAGAAAATACATTTACTGTTCCGTATGGAAAAAAATCTGCGTGTAAGTGGACCTACGCAGTTCAAACTGGGATTGCCTGCTGTACATAGTTGCCAGGCCTCCTCAGTCTTTTTAATCTGGGCCGGCTCCTCAGTCTTTCATGACCTTCACGGTTTTGAGTTTAGGCTAGTTATTTGATAGAATGTCCTGTGATACTGGATTGTCTGATGTTTCCTTGTGTCTGACTTGGGCCATGTATCTTTGAGAGGAATACCACAGAAGTGACGCTGTGCACGGCTCGTGCTGCCGTATTAGGGGCCATGAGGTCACTGTCCTGTGACTGGTGATGCTCACTCTGACCACTTGGTGAGGCTGGTGTCCATCAGGCTTTTGCTGTGGAAGGTTCTTAGTTTTTCTTTGGTAAATGATAAATAATTTGCGGAAGATACTTTGAGACTCTGTAAATATCCTGTATCTCATTAAACTTTCAGCCACTAATTCCACCATCTGGCCAGAATCTGTTTTCACCTTAAAGATTGCAAAATGGATTTTCTAGCTTTGTTGTCCCTAATGCTTTGATTGGCTGGCATCTTGCTGTTACCAGTGCGCTTTCCTTTTCCTCCACTTACGTATTCGTATATGGATTTTTATTTCAGTCAGTGGGTTATGTCACTAATAGTATTTATTTAGACTTAATTCAGTAAAACTCACTCTTTTTTGTCTGTAGTTCTGTTGAGTTTTGCCAGCCCGACAGAGTTGTGTAGCCACCTCTGTGGTCCAGAAACCGCTCTGTCCCCCTCCCGGAACCTTCGCTCTTTGCCTCTGTGAGTTTGCCTTTTCCAGAATATAAGAAGTCTAGATGGAGTCATACCACATGTGGCTTCTGTCGCGGAGCGGCCACGCTGTGCCGTTTGCCGAGCGGCGTTCGGTGGCATGGGTGTGCCTGGTCGGTCTCCACTCACCTGTTGAAGGTCGGGTATTGTTTACTTAGGAGTAGAGCTGTGTCAGTGTCCCGGAGAGGTTTGTGTGTGTGAACCTAGGCCTTTGTTTCATTTCAGTACGTACCTCGGCAGCAGATGGCTGGCTGGTGTCATAGGTGTAGGTTCGAGTTTACAAGAAACTTCCAAACCCGCCCTGGCTGTGCCCTGCTGCGCTCTGCTGCCCCCAGTGGAGGGGAGGCCCCGGTGCGTCCTCCCTGCTCATCTCCAGTCTGTGACCAGCTTGCAGTGGTTGCTGTTTGTGTATCTTCTTTGGGAAAGCCTGAATCCTGCGTGTCACTGTTAGATTTGAGAACCCTTTGTATGGTGTGAATGCAGGTTCCTTGTCACATACAGATTTGCAGATGTTTTTCTCCCGTTCTAAAGCTCGTCTTTCTCTCTTTTTATGTTTTGATGCAGTCTGTTTTATCATTTTTTTGGTTTTATAGATTGTGCTTTTGGCATCCTAAGAACTCTTGGCTCAGCCCGAGGTCACAGAAACCTGTATTTTCTCCTGGAACTTGTATGGGTCTGTGTTTCACACGTACGTCCACGATCCCCTTTGAGTCAGGTTCTGTATTACTTGGCAGACGTACGTGGAGGTTTGCTTTTCTGCATGTTGATTTCCAGTTGTTCCAGGACCATTTCTTAAAAAGACCGTTCTTTTTCCATATATTGATCTTGCATCTTTGCCGAAAATGAGCTGATTCCTGTCTCTGTGGGTCTCTTTCTAGAGTCTCCGGAATTCCTTTCATCTGTTTGTCTTGCTAATGCCACACGGTCTGGGCCACTGTAGCTTTGTAGTAAGTTTTGAAATCAGTGTGAGTTCAACCCTTTTCTTTTCTTTTTCTTTTTAATTGTTTTGATCATTCTAGTTCCTTTCCATTTTCATAGAGATTTTAGAATCTGCTCTGTTGATATCTGCAGAATTTTGATTTGGATTGCATTGAATCTGTTGACCACTTTTGGGGAGGAGTGATATCTTGACAATATTGCATCTTCCAGTCCGGGAATATGGCATTTCTCTCCCTTTATTTTGGTTGTCTTTGATTTGTTTCATCAGTGTTTTGTAGTTTTCAGTATGCCAATTCTGTACATATCTTGTTAGATTTATACTCAGGTATTTTCCAGTTTTTCTGTGGTATTGTAAGTGGTAGTTAAATAAAAAAAATTGAGATGTTCATTGCAGGTATGTAAGACTACAGGTGATTATTTGAACCTCTACTCTGCAACCTTGGTAAACTCGTTTGTTAGTTTTTGGAGCTTTTTTGTAGATTTTATGGGATTTTCTACATAGAGAATCATGTCTGCCAAGAAAAGCAAGATTTTTTTCCCCTATTTATATACCTTTTATTTATTTTTATCTTTTTGCCTTATTGCCCTGCCAAGGAATTCCAAATACGCTAAGTGGAATGGTCAGAATACTTATTCTTACCTTCTTCCTAATGTTTGGGGGAATGCATTTAGTGTTTCGCTGTCAGTCAGGTATGATAGTAGCTGCAGATTCTATAGCTGTCCTTTACAAAGTGAAGGAGATTTCTTTATTTCTAGTATTTATCCTGAATGGATATTGAATTTTGTCCATTGGTATTTCTGCATCTGTTCGCATGATCATGTGATTTTTCTTCTTGGGTCTGTAAAGAAGGTGAGTTTTATCACATCAAGGTTTAATTCATTGGTGGAGAAGGCACAGATCCTAAGTGTTGCAGCTTGTGGAATTTGTCAAGTGCCAGTCAGGGTAACCCACTCCCATCAGGTCTCCTTGTGCCCCCTCCATCATCTGCTGCCCAGTGCCCCCCCTTCTGTTACCGTGTGTTTTGACCCAGTGGAGACCTTCAATCTGGTCCTCATGCACTGTTGACATACCCTGGTCACTCTCTGAGCCCTTCCTTACTTGCTGGCACAAAATAAGGTTTATCTTGTGTTTTCCTTGATCTAGCCCAGAATCGGTCGTTTCTGCAAGGGGTCTGGTCCCCTTTGGTGGGGAAGAATAATCTGAGCCTGATATTTAGTTGCTTCTTGTGATGAGTTTGACACAATTGAAAATAAGATCCTTTACATTTGAGATTGTGAGAACATGTATTAGCGGGGCATCTTTCCTGTTAATGCTTCACAGAATGTAATGTATTATTGTGTTTCTAGACCACATCGGTAAGTATTTGCCTAAGGACAGTGGGACAGTGGAAGACAAGGGGTGCCTGTCAGCTTATGAAACAGACATGTGGCCTCTATGGTGACACAGATTAAACCACTGTGACTTGCCATCACACTCACCAGATCACCAGAAATTAAACTAGATAGAATCTGCAGATGTAGGTCAGTGGGATTCTCATCTACTTATGATGGGAGGGTAGCACGGAGATGTTTGGAAACATTTTGCCTGACCTGGAAGAGGTGAGCATGGGCAGACCCTTTGTCCCGACAGCGTGCTGTTAAGAAATTCTTGAGTGTCTCTGCCAGAAACCAGGTATAATAGTATTCCTAGTGACACTGGTTGTAATAGTGTCCAGCTGGAAAGAACCGGATGTCCCCTGGCAGGGAGAACAGATCAGTGGATCATGCACATTCGTACAGAGGAATGTCGACGAGAGCCATCAGTAGGGAAGGGGCTGGCCACAGTGCCAACACGCGTGGCTGTGTGCGGGGCTCAGCCACATTTTGTGGAACAGAGGGGTGTATGGGGAGTTCTCTAGGAAGCAAAGCCAGAGGAGATACAGTGTGGAGACGAGTCTGCAGGTGACAGCATCACCAGATGTTCACACACAGCTCAGGAAGTGGGTCCCTTCGCGGTGCCCAGAGTCTGTGAGGCACGAGCAGCAGTCTGTTTCCTGAGCCTTGTGTGATGAGTACACAGGCAGTTGCTTTATTTTAATTTTTGTAAATTATTTATTTGAGAGAGAGAGAGAGAGAGTACAAGTGGGAGGGGCAGAAAGAGAGGGAGAAGCAGGCTCCCCGCTGAGCATGGAGCCTGACACAGGGCTCGATCCCAGGACCTGGGGACCATGACCTGAGCCGAAGGCAGACGTTTAACGACTGAGCCACCCGGGTGCCCCTATTATCACTCTTTTAAACTTTGTGTATTTATTTTTCTCCTTTCCTTCTCCACAGTTTATGAAGAAGAATTTCACACAGAAAAGTTGAAAAGTGTTCATTGACAGCTCTATTCCACTATTTAAATTCTAATAATTTTACTATGCATTTAAAATCACATCCATATGTTTTATAATTTCTTTTGTGTGTATGATATATTTCATAATCAGATATTTAAGAGGCTAATAGAGGAAGACCAAGGAGTCTCCAGTTTGAATTACAGATCTTGGAGGCAAACACTAGTGGGTTTCTCAGGAAATAGGAGAATGGAGTCTGTCAGAAAAGAGTTGAAATGAAAACATGTCCCGGGACGCTTGGGTGGCTCAGTCGGTGAAGTGTCTGCCTTCGGCTCAGGTCATGATCCTTGGGGGCCCTGGGATTGAGTCCCGCATCGGGCTCCCTGCTCAGTGGGGAGCCTGCTTCTCCCTCTGCCGGCCGTTCCCCCTGCTTGTGCTCTCTTTCTCTTTCTGACAAATAAATAAATAAAATCTTTAAAAAAAATTTTTTTTTTAAAAAGAAAGAAAATATGCCCCTTGTTTTCTTTGGAAAAAACATCTCAGTGTGAGTTTTATTTACAACCAGTTGTAGAATTTTAAATTGACCAATCTGTATTGACTAAGGAAACGCTGGAAGTAAGTGCAGAATTTTCTGTATTACATCTGTATTTCTGTCTGCTTCCAGAAGATTTTGAGGGAGTACTATTGAGTGCAGGTGTCCTAGGTAAAGTAACGTGTATACAGATACACACGTATGTATGTGTGTTCGTTTATGAGAAAATCCATCGTAAGTAGTGTCTTGCAGTGATTTTTCTGTTAGAGAAAATGAGTAGTTACCCATGATTCCATCCTTCTAACGCAAAATTTTTTTTTTTAAAGATTTTTTTATTTATTTTTTAACAGAGAGAGACAGCGAGAGAGGGAACACAAGCAGGGAGAGTAGGAGAGGGAGAAGCAGGCTTCCCGCTGAGCAGGGAGCCCGATGTGGGACTCGATCCCAGGACCCTGGGATTATGACCTGAGCCGAAGGCAGACGCTTAACGACTGAGCCACCCGGGCGCCCACTAACACAAAAATTTTTCTTGGCTTGGTTTGTTTTGTTTTTAAGTAATCTCCACACCCAATGTGGGACCTGTACTTACAACCCTGAGATCAAGAGTCACAGGCTCCACTGACTGAGCCAGCCGGGTGCCCCAAATATCTTTTATATTACATCTGTACCAGTTGACTGAGTGTATTTATACTTTTTGAAAATGTTATTTCATTTAACAAATACTCCTTAGGTTTTATTCACTTCTAATAATTCTTATTCTAGCAGCTCCTAATATGCCGTCATTTTGAGGAACTGCAATTCGGTAAATTATTTTTCTAATTTTAAGTTATATCTTTTTTATTTAGAAAAAACTCACAGGAGCGGCATTAGTGAATCAGGAAAGTCTTAAGTATCTTTATGGTACTTGCTATATCTTGTCACTTTGTTTTGAGGTAAAAGTGCTGCTAGAAATACACAAATGGTCCCAGTTATTATTTTGGCCTGGTCAGCACTGTTGTGCCTTCTAAACAAGAGTTTAAGACATATTCTCAGGATGAATTTCATTATTTGTAACTAGTTAGAGGACTTTTAATAATTAATCGGTTGCTAATTAAGCTCTACAAATAAATAACAGAGTTCTCAGTTTATGTGTGTATTACTTCATTTCTAAAAGCCTTTGAGGTGGTGTTCTGCTAGAGTGCAGTTGTATACAAGATAGTATTTTATTTGTTATTTGGATTTTAAACAACCATCCTCATTGGAGATTACTTTTCGGTGATTATGATGTTAGAGAAAATGGATAATTGCATTTCTGTGACCTCACCGTATTAATGCTATCTTTTTTTTTTTTAAGATTTTATTTATTTGGGAGAAAGAGAGAGACAGAAGGAGCAGTGGGGAAGGGCAGGGGAGGGAGAAGCAGGCTTCCCGCGGAGCAGGGAGCCCCATGTGGGACTCGATCCCAGGACCCTGGGATCATGACCTGAGCCGAAGGCAGACGCTTCACTGACTGAGCCACCCCGGCGCCCTTAAGTTTGTATTTTAAAGACTGCAGTATCTCTCCCAGTAGAATACTCAGGAAGACAGTGTAAGAGAAAGCAGAGTCATTCTGAAGGCAGGAGTCTGGCGGGGGGTGGTGGTGGTGGTGGTGCTGGGGTGGAGGGGTGGACGACAGCGAGGAACGCGGGAGAAGAGAGGCCAGCCCGCCCTGCCCATGTCTGTGATGAGCACAAGTTGTTTATTTCAATGGCGTCCAGTGTTTCGACCTTTTCCTGTGGACGCCTAGTCCCCCAGCACCGTTTTCGGGAAGACTTTCCATCCCCTTTGGGGCTGTGCAGCCTTGAGGGGATGACTGGGCAGTGCGAGTGCGCGTCCCCTGGGCTCGGCCTGGCTCTTGTCATCTTCCCACCGATACACGGCGCGACACTGCCCCAGTGGCCCAGCTCCGTCCAGGGACACCGAGTCTGCCCCGCCTCCTCCCTCGACACTGTGCTTTCAGTTCATGGACTTTGTATTCCAGAGAGTTTATTTTTCAGTTCTGGCATCTCTGTTTGGTTCTCTTTCTTCATAGTTTCTTCTTTCTCTTGTTCTTCTTGCAGTATGTTTTCTTTATGTCCTTGGGCATACTTCTTAAAGCCACTGTAAGATCCTCGCTGCTAAGTCCAGCATTTGCGTTGCGTGGGGTTTGTGTCTATGAACTGTACTCTGAGTATGGCTCATGTTTTCCTGTGTCTTTGTGTTTGGGAGACATTTTGGATGTCATGAATGAGAGGCTGTAGGGACTCCGGTTTCTTTTACAGTCTTCTGAAGAGTATTGATCATTTCTGCTTTCGTAGTTAACGTGATTGAATTTTAATTCTCCTACGGTAGGGCACCGGAAATCTTAGTGTGCTTACATTGGTCTGTGCTTGGAGTCTGTGTGTGTGCCTGCTTTAGGAGGTAGCCAGAGATTAGGGAGAGAACTTGGGGCCTCCCTGTGTCCAGCCATCTCCTGGGGTGACTCCCCCTTCCTTCTGCGGTGGTTTCGTGCTCTCTGCCCTAGTGGTCTTCAAGCCATCGAGGCTCTGTGTGTCTGGTTCTGGGCTGGTGCACACAGCACAGGCTGGGGCCTGCCGTCACGCCAAATGCCGTGAGACTGTAAACTTCTCTTTCCATCCCGTTCTCCCAGGCGTCCAGTCCCATTCTCCAGGGTTCATGTCTGTCTGGAGTGTGTGCAGTCTAATAGGAATCACTTGGCCATTACTGGACACAGAACCCTTTACCAGTTTCTTTTATTAAAAAAAAAAAGCCTTCTTTTGATTATAAAAGTATGTGTTCATTGTAAGATATTTGGAAGATCTAGAGAAGTGGTCACACACAAATTATAAATTACCTGTAATCCTATCCCCAGAGGTAACCACTGTTCACATACTGTGTGTTTTTCAAATCATTCTTTTCTTTCCTCCCTCCTTTCCCCTCCCTCTCTTCTTTCCTCCCTTCATCTTCACGAAACGTAGACAGGGGTGCTTACTTGCCCCTCAGTCAGTCACTGCACCTGTCCCCATGGGAGACCCTGACCGGTGTGGCTGGTGCTGCGGGGTGGTACCTACCCTGGGGCACTTACCTTGTGTCGGCGTGTGTAACTTTGGCATTTAAAGTGCCTGGCTAAGTAGAGCGGACAGAGTTGAACCGTGAAAACAATTAGCAACTAGTGCTTGGTAAACATCATCCTTAGCACCTAGCAGCCCCGCAAGGAGGGTACGGAGATGTGAAAACGTGGGGCGCCCCGACTCGGCCACTTCCTGTGTGTGCCAGAAGCTTTCCATGTCAGCAGTTCACGTCACCTGGATACGTGTTACCCAGCATTACCCAGCTAGGTAGGGTGCTCACTTGCCACAAGTGACAGGTTCATCAGATTGCTGTCTGTCAAGTAGGGTTTTAGTGTCATTTTCCAGGAGGAAGAAAGTGTCAACCTTTCTTTTTCTTAGCTTTTGTGTCTTGGGGGGCAAGTGATGACAGGCAGCGTGACAGGGAGGCTCAGCTGTCGGATTGAGGACTGGCGTTTCCCGACACTGGCCAGTCCTGTGCCGTCTCTGTTCATTTCTGAGGGAGTGTAGATCGGCACTGGTGGGAACGCCATTTAAAACCAGAATAAGATCTTTTACAAGTCCTTTTTTTCTCCTCCAGAGGTAAGTTAGAACTTCAAGTTCTTTATTACATATAAACATACATTACATGCAGTGGGCAGATAACATTTCTCTAGTTAGAGAGTAGGGAGGCCAGTGTGTGGAATAATTAACGATAGTTTAGTTCGTACCCGTTCTCGTAAGGCACCTGCACGATCAGAGTCTCATGTTTTCATTTTCTCTTTCAGCAGCAAGCTCTGGCGGGGGCCCTTGTGGCGGGGGCTGGAAGTGTGGGAGAGACGGACCCCTTTAAGAGGCAGCAGGCGGGGACCCCGGCAGGTATGTCCTGGAGCACCAGCCCGAGTGGCCTGAGGGGACGTACAGCGTAGCGGCCACATGAACGCTGAAGTGCTTAGTTTTGGTGACTTTCTTTCTACTTGGAGAATTAATTGTTTGTGCTGATTATCAGCTGAAGAGAACGTGTGTTGTGGCTGTATGTGTGTGTACTGAAGGTAGACGTTTGCCCATTGAGTTCGGTGTGTCCCATTTCGGTTTTCTGTGCTCTGCCAGGCTCTTAGTCCTCAGGATTGAGGGTAAAACCGCCTTATTTTTCAAGTTGTCACTCGTATTTTTTAAACTGAATTTTTTCTTCTAATTATAAAAACACACCTTTCATGTGAAAGATTTGGGCAGTCGAGGAAGGTGTGAGTCGAGTCTCCTTCTGCTCTGGTGCTCCCTTCCTGTGCCCCGGCCACAGAGTAGCTGCTGCTGCCGTCTGCGTGCGTGCCGGACCTCCTGCCCACACGCTTGCGTTGTTCCACGGGGTCCTTCCGAGGGAATGGGGGTGCACTTCCTGTGCCCTGTTCTGTCGCCAGCAGTAACTTCCTAGGCCGCCTGTTCAGGACCACAGTCTTTCTGACGGCTGTGCACTCCTCGAGCGCATGGGGGTCCTTCCCTCATCACACCCTTGGTAGTCCTTTTTGTTACCACCTTTTTCCATGAACACGAGATTGAATTCCTACTCCCAGATTTTTTTTGACATGTTTTTCACCGTATCTAAGGGAGAAGCTCCTAGAAATGGAAGTGCTCAGTCAGAGCACATGGGCGACGCACACGGCCCCGCAGAAGGGGCCAGCCCTTCTTCAGTCCCATCTACGGCTTCTGATGCTCTCATGTTTTGGCCAGTTTATGAAGCATGGTTACTCTTCTGGCCTTTGTTGATCTGCTGGGTGAACACAGGTCCTCTGTTGTGCTGTGGAGCTCTTCAGTTTGGCTGAGGTTGCTCGGTCCCTTGCCGTGTCATTAACCCTTTGTGACTCTGTCCCTCTGCTCAGACATTTCTGCTCTTTGCCCGTTCTGTGTGTCTGGTTGCTGGCACTTCTCACGTGAACTTGGAAGATCTTTCCACACGGCAGCCCCGCCAGGCTCTCGCCCGCACGTGTGCTGTAGACGCCGCGGTCTCCTGGGGTGTCACTCGCCCTTGCTTTTGTAGGAGGCTGCTTCTGATAGTTGCGAAATTTTAATGGAAAGAAATTACCAACCTTAGCTTTTCTGGCTTCTGGATTTTGGTTCACGTATGGAAGGGCCTCCCTGTTCAAAGACTATAAAAACACTGACACATGTTTTTTCTACTACTTCTGTGGTTTTGTTTTTACATCAAACTGCACCTTTTCTGAAAATTATTCCAGAGCAGTCTAAGCGGCCTCGGCTTGAAGTGGGCCACCAGGGGGCAGCTTTCCAGCACCCGGGGGCGAATGCAGGGGTTCCTCTTCAGCAGCTAATGCCAACAGCTCAAGGTAAGGCCCAGTGCAGCACGGGCCCTTCCAGCTCAGAAAGAGCGCCGGTAGGGGGGGGCGGCCTGCGGCCCGGCATCTGGCCAGCACTGGCACGGTTGTGGCAGCGCGGTGCAAGTGGCTTCCGGGGCTGGGCCCTGCTTGGAGCTCCGGGTCGGCGGGGGGGGGGGGGGGGGGGGGGGGGTGCATGCCGTTGTCCCTCGGCTCCCCTCCTCCGCTCGCCTGCGCGCCCCGCGGGTGCTGCCGCACTCGGGGTGCTGGTTGCCGTGCCCGTTCTGCCGGATGCTAGCTTGCAGGGGTCAAGCGCCTTTCTTTCTCTGTGTGCTCATTTGTAACATCAGAGGTAATGCCATGGAAGTTTCTGCCAGCAGAATTTTCCGTTGGGGGTGTGTGATGGCTCTGAGTAACGGGTCTGTGACGAGCGCCGGGCTGTGAGGTCTGCCGTGCGCTAAGGTGCTCCGGGCTCCAAGCTCAGTGCTGCTCGGGCTGTTCCTGTCTTGTAGGAGGAATGCCTCCTGCCCCCCAGGCCGCTCAGCTCGCCGGACAGAAGCCAAGCCAGCAGCAGTACGACCCGTCCACGGGGCCTCCGGTGCAGAACGCCGCCAGCCTGCACACCCCGCCGCCGCAGCTCCCCGGCAGGCTGCCCCCGGCCGGCCTCCCCGCCGCGCCCCTGCCGCCAGCACTGCACTTTCCTCAGCAGCCGCAGGTGGTGGAGCCTCACGCACAGCTCCAGGTCCCGGCGAAGACGCAGCAGCCAAACGCCCCTGTCCCCGCGCCCCCGCCCAGCCAGCTGCCCGCTCCGCCGCCGCAGCCCGTGCCGCAGGCCCTGCACGCCCCGATGCCTGGGAAGGCGCAGATGCAGGCCGCTCAGCTCTCGTCCCAGCCGCAGGTACTTGGTGGGCGCCTGTCCTGTTAGAAACGGAAGAAAAGCCGAGGTGTGCGTTGCACGCCGCCCCGCCCTCCAGGTGGCTTGCTGTCCGCTTGGAACCAGTACATCGCTCAGCGTTCTTTTGTCCGGCTCCGTAACCAGCCGCAGTTACGTTGTGGAGAACCAGCGAACAGCACAGGTCTACTTGCTGCTTGCGGTTTGGCGGCTGTGCAGAGGGTGTCGTGGCCGTTGTCCTGGCTGGTGTGTCCAGTGATGCGGGGCGGGTGGCAGGTGCCCGCCCACCAGTGCGCAAGGGGGGCTGCGGGAGTGCGGGGCTGCTCTAGGCTGCATGGCTACGGTGAGCCACTGGGGATGCTTGTCCACGCCCGGCCGGCTGCTGGGCCCCCCACGGACGCCTCGCCCTTCTGGGCGCTGTGCGCTCTGCAAAGGCGTAAGGCCTTACTTCCCTGGGTTTGTAGCCTGTTGCCCCTCCTCCCCTACTGAGTGCTGGAAAAGTGTACAGGGAGCTGCTCGCCGTTCCTAAGGAGCAGTGAGTCCCCGAAAGTGAGTGTGAACCACCGGGAGCCCCGAGGCAGGTGGTGCTCTCAGAGATTCGTCTTGGCCTGTGCGATTGCGTCACCTGGGAAGGCTTCCCCTCTCTCTTGCTGTTTCCCTCATGAACAAGGGGCTTTCCTAGGGGGGCCTTCAGGTCAAGGGCTTTATGGCTATTTGAGATTGATGGCGAGCTTTGACCTTGTGTGGTGATGGGGTAACCGCATACTTGCCTTGTGTGCACCACCTGTGGAGCTGCGGGCACTGTGGGGAGACTGTTGGCATCGTTTTATTTTCTCTGCCCGGCAACCATAGGACGTAGAATCTTTATTATCCCCATTTTACCGTAAAAAGACCCGAGTGGCTTAAGTAACTTGGCAGGATCATGCAGCCCGTGGCTGGAGGAGCTGAGAACTGCATCCTGACGGATTCTGGATCCTTCTGTGCAGGTCTCCGTGGCCGCTCTGTGCGCACCCTGGGGACCCACCACCGCTTTGGTTACATTTTTATGGAAACAGCCTCTCTGTTTCCAGTTCTTTGTCTCATTGAGCCACACAGCTGACTTCAGGCAGCCCCGGCGTTTTGTTTTGGTTCCTTTACTTGCCCTTGTTGTTGAAAGGATCAGCTCCTTACAAAACCCATGGAAACCTGTCCTTCCTAGATTGGGTCGGGCTGACAGACGTTTCCTGGGAAGGGCCACAAAGAGGGGACGTGAAAACACGTCAGGCCTGCGGGCCACGAGGTTTCCGCTGCCCTCACTGAGCTCTGCTGTGGATGGCGAGCAGCCCCAGAGCACAGAGGTGAGGGCTTTGGCCGGGTGCCACTGGAGCTTTCTCTCCAAGAGCGTGAGGCCGGCCGCGGTAGGAAGAGACT
Source organism: Callorhinus ursinus (assembly GCF_003265705.2). Taxonomy (NCBI): domain Eukaryota; kingdom Metazoa; phylum Chordata; class Mammalia; order Carnivora; family Otariidae; genus Callorhinus; species Callorhinus ursinus. The sequence goes on along the minus strand of NW_027397210.1, from coordinate 76,684 downwards.
AGGTGAGGGGGAGGCAGAAATGGCACAGTGCCTGGGTACGGAGAGTGTTTCTGTCGGTGTCTTCCCCGGATTCCAGGTTACAGACGTGCCTCTTACGTTGTGGGTAGCACCTTGCCTTCTGTGCTCTCTGCTCGCCCCCAGAATTCCTGTAGGAGCTCAGCTTTGTCCACAGTCAGGGTGGCAGGCGTTCCTCTGCTGTACACAGAGTTTTAACCTGGCAGACTGCCTGCCGTGAGAGGGGCACGTGGAACTGGTGTTCACTTTTCAAAGAAAAGGTACAAGATGAACATTCGGTATTTTTCAGTTAAGAAGCAGCTTATGCAGTTACAAATTCTAAAAAATAATTTAAACAGGAGAAACAGCTACAAAAAGCAAAAAACAGAAAAGGCTCCCGTGGGATAAGACGGCATATGAAAGCCGGGTTTGTGACGTGCTCCTTGTGCAGCTTCGTGGAGTGAAGGGATGCGTCACACTTGCGGGCATGGTCGGGCGGGTGTTCGTGCGCTGCGTGTGCGTTACTCCTTTGCTCCGCTGCGGGGGGGGCTCCCCTGTGCTCACCTCTGTGGGCGACACGGTCTTTGGCGTGTGGCTGCACGAGGGGGGCTGAGGTCTCCTGTTCACTGCCGGCCTGTTTTCTGCCTGCCAGACGGTGGCGTCAGCAAGAGCCCCTGTGGACCCTGCCCAGCCCTGTCAGCGGCCCCCGCCAGCGGCCTCTTCTACCTCGTCCGCAGCTCCTGCCGGCGGCTCGGGCCCGTCACCTGCACGGGTCTCCGCAGGGAATAGACCCTCCTCGGCAGCCAGCAAGTCACTGTCTCCGGTCACCTCCCGGTCCCCGGGGGCAGCCGTGTCAGCACCCCCAAAACCACAGAGCCCAGCTCAGAATGCCGCCCCGCCCCAAGACAGCTCTCAGGATAAGGTGGCAGAACAAATAGCACTGGTAAGCGCACTTAGAATGCCAAGAAGGTTGTCAAATGTGTTGTAGTTTGTGAAGCTTACTTGATTTCAATTTCTGCAAAGGATGCAATAGTTTAAAACTGAGCACTCGATCGTGAGGACAGTCAGACATGGTTTCTGATCAGTTAGACACCAGGGTTATAGCCGGGAAGGCTCTCCCGTCCTGGTGGAAGTGGGCCTGTGGGGGGAACGTGCTTTCTGTGCTGACCTCAGGCGGCGCTGCGCGCAGGCTGCAGGGCAGCGCCGGGAGGACAGCCGAGGCTGGTGTGGCCGTGGCCCAGCACCCCAGTTAGCGCTTGCCGTTTGTGGGGTGACTAAGCAGTTGTTTAAATTTCATGGGGGGAGTTAAACATAGCAAGACTGGTACGGTGTTGCAGCCCTAGTCTTCCCTGTCGTCCGGTGCTCATTCAGGGATATTGTGTGGCCAGTCTTACGTGACCTGTCCCTGCCCTTCCCAGTGGTTTTGGAGCAAGGGCCAGGCCTGTGTAGTTTCCCTTGTAAGTGCTCTGGTGTGGACAGTGGCCTGTGTGTTCTATCTGTGTTTTGGAGACGGGGTGTGGCCGTTGCTTCCCCTGCTTCTGGGGAGGGGGGCATGCCTGCTCACCTCTCTAGGGCCACTTTCGACCTTTGTGTCCAGTCCTGTTTTTGTTACTGAGGCTTCCCGAATTTGGGGTCTGAACTAGTGGAATGCACTTACTAATCACGTGGGGACGCGCCCCACCCCTGTGCTCCTTGCAGGAAAACCAGATCCATCAGCGAATAGCAGATTTGAGGAAAGAAGGCCTGTGGTCCCTCAGGCGGTTGCCCAAACTGCAGGAGGCCCCGCGCCCCAAATCTCATTGGGACTATCTGCTGGAGGAGATGCAGTGGATGGCCACAGACTTTGCCCAGGAGAGGAGGTGGAAGATGGCCGCGGCCAGGAAGGTGGGTGAGGCACGCCGGGTGGCACTTCTGGGCAGGCGCTCGTTCGCACTGCCGGGCGTGGGAGTGTCCAGACCAACTCGGAGGGGTCTGGCTCCGAAACACGAAGAGTGCTCTGGCACCGTTTAGGAAGTAACTGTGTGGTGTGGTTTGCTTGTGAGGGGCTGTCTGCAGAGCCCCGGTGTGGACGCTGGGGGCAGACGCGTCATGCATTTCGGTTCTTCTTGCCAGTCTCTCCTGGCGGTTGGAAAGCCTGCAGCCCGCAGACCCAGGCTGGTGCCGGTGGTGGTGTCATGAGGGAGCTGAGGAGGCTCAGGGTTTGGAGGGAGCAGAGAGGCTGGTCGGCTGGTGGGCAGCTTGGGGGCCTGTCCTGGGCCTTCAGGACAGGTCTTCTGTCCAGTGTCCCCCCAGCTCTGTCTGAGGATTGGTTTCCTTCTCACTGGTCCCAAAGCAGACGCCCAGTCCTGGGGAGCCTCTAGCAGATGGCACTGCCGCTACTAGGAATATGGAAAGGGACAGAGTTCCAGAAACCTTAGGTCTCAGAGTACGAAGCAGCTGTCCTCACGTACGTGTAGATGGCTCTAGGCCCTGCTTCTCTCATGTCACTGCACCACCCCGTCTGTTCCTTGGGGCGGAGCTGGTCTCTTTTCATTTCCCGTGCTCTCAGGCCTGGGGAGCGGTCCCGTGTGCCCTGCTGTCCACCTCCCTCTCTGAACTCTGCTTTCCCTCTGTAGGCGGGGGTCTTAAATCAGATGCATGGAATCCAGAAAAACCCGATTGCTCCTTAGGCATGCTTTTTTCATAAAGGAGGGTGGTCCTGAGCATGTGGGCACCAGGTGGACAGGGCTTGGCAGCGGGTGCTGCCCTCTCCTGGGAGAGACTGCAGACCCCGAGCAGGAGGCTTTGTGCCGGGGGTGTGGTTGGACCAGGATGAGGCCCCGAGGAGTCTGTGGGAGGGGGGCCAGCCACAGTGTCCAACAGGCCCCCCAGCGAGCTTCTCCGCTCGGTGTGGGGGCCCACAGCCAGGCATGCTCTGGCTCACAGCGTGTCTGTTTCCGAGTTCCTTCTCAGCACCTTTTTGAGAACTGCTGGTAGGATGTAAGAGCACAGGTCCTGGAAAGCAGCTTGGGATTTAAAGGAAAAGCTTTGGAAACGATGAGTTGTCCCACCCGATAGTTTGCATGCCTAGTAGGTCAATGCATCCTGCTGCGCTCATGCAGTGCAAGGGATGCCTGTCGAAGGAGTTACTCTGTTTGATGAAAAGGTGTTAATCGTATGTCAAATGAGGAGAGACGATTGTAACACAGTATTGTATACTCTTTGGAGAAAAATAAGTGTATTTAGTAAAACAACCCTTTGTGGAAAGTCATGCTGGGTGTTGGTGTTGGCCGTGGTCTTTGCTGGTGTGGGCGTGTCTCCTGCACCCGCCAAGCAGACGAAGGCGCATCCCCTGCGAATCTGTGCATTTGCGCCCGCCTGCCGCAGCACGGTGTCAAGGCCGTGACCTTTGATTTACTAGCTCATCAGGACTGTGGTGCGTCACCACGAGGAAAAGAAGCTTCGTGAGGAGAGGGGAAAGAAGGAGGAGCAGAACCGACTGAGACGAATCGCTGCCTCAACCGCCAGAGAAATAGAGTGTTTTTGGTCAAATATTGAACAGGTAAATCCTGGAATTTACATGGGGTCCTGAAAACCTAGACTGTGCCTTCTGCACATGCCTGACTGAGTGACGCGATAGCTCAGGCAGGTCACGCCCGTGGCGGCACTGGGAGAGGTGCATGTGCCCGAGGGTCTTCTGTGCTCGTGTTTGCGCGCCGTGGCTGCGAGCTCCGTGCGGTTGGCGAGGGGCCTTCTAGTGTTTCCTTCAGTGTGAGCGCTAGTCACGGAAGGCAGCTGGTTTCCAGCGTGGCTGTTCTGCTGCACGCGTCCTGGTACAGAACACGCTCAGCCCCTACCGCCCCCTCCCCAGCCCCCGTGGGACTCGGGTGGCACGTAGCTGCACAACACCTGACTACGTGCCAAACTGAGAGTTTCATCTGAAGTGACTTGAGGTGACGTTGTCTGTAACTTCCTTCCTCATTGATGTTTTTATTCTACTTTTCGTACTCAGGTTGTGGAGATAAAACTACAAGTAGAACTGGAAGAAAAAAGGAAAAAGGCCTTAACTTTACAGAAGGTTCCCAGGAGAGGTAGGATATGTTTTAAAAGCCTTCACGTTTCCGATGGCTCTTTGGCCTCCCTGCTCGCCCGCAGCTAGCCATGGAGGTGGTGCTGGGGCGCTTGCTCGCCGGACTGGGCTTGCGCTCTGCCCGACGTCACACTCCCCCGTGCAGCTGCTCAAGCCGTGAACCTCAGCTCTCTTGAGGTTTGCTGGCACGAGTCAGCACCCCCAGGCTCTCTGTTGGGCTCTGGGGCCGTCTTGGGATTGAGGCTCCTGTCCCCTGTGGCCAGTGCCGGACGCTGAAATGAACTCCCACAGGTGTCTGCCCCTTGTGGGGTCTTCTGTGGTCGGTGCACAGCCTCTGCAGCACCTCCCCATCATTGGACACTGTGATGCGTGCCGGGCACCGGCGGAAGCGGCTGTCACGGGGCGGGGGGCATGGTGTGTCTCGGTCTGTTGGTGAGGAAATGGAGGCGGAGCGGTGGGCTCTGCCCAGACTCGTACAACCGTAAGATTGTAGAGAGCATAGAAGACGCACGTTGCCATTTAGCTCCCCGGTCCCTCTCCAGATCAGACGTGTGGAGAGCTGCCAGAGAACTATGTCGGCACAGGGCCGGGGGCTGGTGTGTTGCTGCCCCGGCTCCCAGAAGGAAGGAGGCGGAGCTCACGCTTGCTGTCTTCCTCCCGTGAGGAGGTGCCAGTGGGGCACGGCCTACACAGGAGCTCCAGTGAAACTGAATCATGTTTCTTGTCTCTAGGAAAAGAGTCGAGGCCTAAAGGGCTTGATGCGTTGCCAGAAGCTTTCCTGGTAAGTTGAGGACTGCTGCTGTACTAGGTGAGAGAGGGAAACCGTGAAGAAGACACAGTGTCTGATAAAACAGAGTCCTTTTTTTCCCCTGGGGAAACATGTATATCGTCCGTAGTATTCTCCTCCGTTACAGAGTCGGTTTACTCTGGGGAAGAAGCTTGGTTCTTAGTGTTAGGCTCCCATGGGGCGTTGATCCGGGGACAAGGGAAGACACGGTGACGGGATTTAGTCCCGCCTGCCCGCTGCCCAGAGGCCGGCGTGTTTGTCCCGGGCTCGCCACTGCCTTCCTGGGAGCATGTGAAGTAGACGTTTCTGCTTTGGTTTCCCGTTCTGTTTGCGAGTTTTATTCTCTGTTTCAGGAGTCGGGGTTGTCTGGAAGGAAGAGGAAAGCTAGCACGTCTCTGACTGATGACGAAGGTCTGTGTCCTGGTCCTCTCCTGCCATCTGCAGGCCCAGGGCTTGCTCCATGCTGTCAGGGTGCCTGATGGCCCAGTGACTTGTGTCGTCGGGGGCCAGGCGCCCTGGGGGTTGGCAGGGGGTCTGCAGAAATGAGCCAGACTGTGAAGGAGGGACAGCACAGGGCCGCTTGTGGACATTTTGTTTGCGTGGCGGAGTCAGCAGGGAAGGCTGGGGGCAGGCAGGAGAAAAGGCGTAGTCTGGTGGCAGGGCCCCCCGGGGGCAAGGGCTTGTGCTCAGATGGGGGCGGGCCATAGCTGGGCTGGCTCTGCTGTAGGTTCTGGTGGGTTCTTCTCACCCAGAGCCACGTCTCTGCTGGAAGTGAGGTACGGGGGGTGGGGTCAACCTAGCTTGAGGTGGTGGTTGCCCAGGATGGGAGCCAAGCTGAGGGAACGGCATGCTGGGCAGGTGGCTGGGGCCCCCGACGTGGGCGATGACAAAGTCCCCGTGACCCCGGACAGCCTGCTCCTGGGTTTTTCTGCTGTGGGGTCAGCAGGTGGATGAGAAGTTTGACATCACTCCGTGTTTTGCTGGAGTAGGTCTGTCGTGTAAGGAGGAACCAGGCTGTGTTTTACACCCTGCTCAGTTAGCTCACCCGCACTTCCAAACTTTACCGGAGAAACAGAAAGACCTCGTTGAGTCCCCTCGTAGCCATGCGAGACGGTGTTGGAGCCTGGTAGTGTTTCATGAGCAGTTGGGAAGGCGCGGTGAGGTCGGTGTCCCTGACGTCTGCTCGTGACCGTTTCAGTGGAAGACGAGGAGGAGACCATAGAGGAGGAAGAAGCTAACGAGGGGGCCGTGGACCACCAGGCAGAGCTGTCCAACTTAGCCAGAGAAGGTAGGCTACGAGTGTCTCACTGGAGATGCACTTAGGAAACGTGGAGTGTGCACACAAGAACGTGTGACATCTAAAGACCCGATAGATACCTCGAGCGCCGGCGTCAGGGCCAACTGGCAGTGTGGGACAGAGTGCGTGAGCGCCGCGTGCTAGCTGGTGACCTGCCCTGGTGGCTCATCGTTTCCGCTCTGGCTGCCCTACCACTTAGCACGGCCCGGAGCGCCGCTGGGCTCGCCCTGGGGCACGGCATCTAAACGGCATCGCGCCTTGGCCTTACTGCTCTTTCCCTTGGCTCTCCTGGCCCCGAGCTTCGCCTGGCGGTTGTCGCTGCGGGTTCGCTAGCCCTCCCTGCTGAGCTGCGTTCCAGATGTGAGCGTGTCACAGACTCCCGTCTTGGGCTGCTGCTGGGCTTTCGGCTTGTCCCCTGTTGCGCCCTCAGTGCGGCAGGAGCGTTCCTGTGGCCAGTGCCCGCGACGCGTGTGTGTGCCAGAGCGGAGGGCTGGGTCGGCGCACACGCGGTCCGCTGGGTGAGGCTGGCCAGGCTGCAGGGCTCGCTCCAACCCCCATACGTCGGGGCGCTCTGCCCACCCGGTGAGGGGACACGGCATCTCCGCCTGCCTGCAGGTGGCGCTTCTCTGAGAACTGACGAGGTGTGCCATCTTGTCATGGGTTCCTCTCTTCCCTTATGGTCTTTCTTCCCCACGTCAGCTTGCAGGCGTGCGTTGTGTGTCCCACACGTGGCTTCTTTGTGGTCACGTGCATCACAGTGGCCCCCTCACGGTGCGTGCATGTGTTTCCGTTCTCTTTATGGGACCTTTTGGGGAACGGGCGTTCTTAATTTTAGCATAGTTGGATTTATCAGTCTTGTTTTAAAAAATCCCTCTTTAGCTCAAGATCATGAGGCAGTTTTCCTGTTTGTCCACAGATTTTTTATTTTACTCACATATTGCTGTATCTGATCCATCAAGAATAGCTTTTGTCTCGTGTGGAATAAGAGTGCAATTTCTTCCTTTTTTTTTTCTTTCTCTAAAACGGATCCCAGTCATCCTGGCACCATTTGAAAGGCCGGTCTTTGCCCCTGCTGGTCCCGGCCAGCTCAGACGGCAGGCAAGTTTCTGGAGCGCAGGCTCTTTCCCGAGCTCTGTGGTGCAGCCAGTCCGCCCGCGTGTCCTCGGGCTCCGTGGTCGTTCCTGAGAGCTGGCTGGGGGTCCTTCCACCTTAGTCTTCTCAGGACGGCCTTGGCCGCCTTGGGTCTCTTCCCGGTCCGCCTCAGGATCTGCTCGTCCAGTTTCGGATAGGCATCCGTGGGGACTGGGGGCCTGGAGTCAGAGGGTTATAGCCAACACTTGCATCTTGACGAAGCTGAGCTTTTCTGGTCCCGGAGCACAGCGTACCTGTCCGTCCGTTCACGCAGGTCGCCTTCAGGAGCCTCCAGGGACATTTTATAATTGCGTATTTTTTTGTGAGATTAATTTCTAGGTGCCTTGTCTGTTTCAAAGTTGTAGTAAGTGGCGTGTTTGCTGAGTTTGGAAGTGCAGCTCCCGTGGAGCTCACCCCCCCATGGGCGTGGCCTCTTGGCCTCCGGAGAGCCGCTCTGCCTGTCGAACCGGGGCCCTCTTGCGGCCCTCCTTGCAGGGAGGGACAGGTTTAGACATCCTGCTGCGGGGCGCCCCGCACGTTTGTGCTCTGGAAGGGAGCACCTCCTCCTGCGGCGGCTGCTCCCTCCACGGCTCCGGCGCTCCTCGGGGCCTCCTTGGGACCCCGTTTGTGTTCTTGCTGCTGCCACTTTCCAAGGACAGTGTGGGCCTCCGGCAGGTCGGAGTCCGTGCCAGCATCTCTGCCACTTTCCGTAGGCGGAAACGGGGGAGCCCGGCTGGGGGTTTGCTAGGGCAAGCTCTTTCTGCAGAAGGGATCACAATCTTTTTGTCTGCTTTTTATGGCATTTTTCTGCTTTATTTTTGTTTCACTTTTATTTGATGTTTCCTCTTTTTCATATTACCAATTATTTCCCATTGTTGGTGTTTTTATCGTTATATTTATGAGGTTATAGCTTTTACTTTTCATTTATGAGATTATTTTAGAAATCTTAAAAATTCTTTTATGAGTAAAAATTGAGTTTTTTCGTGTCATGTTCAAGATTCTCATATTTATAAAGAAAAAGTGCCTTAGACCCAGGTATCAGTAACGGGCAATAGTTACTTTTGGAAAAAACTAACTGCAGGAGGGCTGCAGCTTTGTTTTCTTCCCAGCTGGTTGCCACTCCTGGTGTGAGCTAACCCCCTTTCTTCCCGCGATCCTTTCCAGCTGAATTGCCCCTAATCGATTTGATGAAGTTGTACGAAGGAGCTTTTCTGCCCAGTTTCCAGTGGCCGCAACCTAAGCCCGACAGTGAGGAGGCGAGTGAAGAAGAAGGTCTGTGTTGACATCTTTCAAGAACTCAGCCATAAAGCAAGAGCCAAAATATGCAGAGGAAGGGTGCTTACAACAGGGTTTAAGTCACCTTCGTTTGCTTTTGGTCTGAAGGAAGAAAAATACGTGAGCGATTATGTGGGGGCGCCTGGGCGGCTCAGTGGGTTGAGTGTCTGATGACTCTTGATCTCAGCTCAGGTCTTGGTCTCAGGGTCGTGAGATGGAGCCCACCTTGGGCTCCATGCTTAGCGTGGACCCTACTTAAAAAAACAAGTAAATAAAATGAAATGAAAACATGCAAGTATGTTTAACGTGTAATTTTGTATTGCTAGGGTTTGGTTAAATTTTATGCTTTTTATTTTCATTTATTAATTTGGCACAATTATAAGAGGACTTGTAAAGGATGTAGAAATATTCTCCACATTTATAAAAGTCATTGTTTTTTAGACTTAGATTTTTATTATGTATATTCAGGGTAGGCTGTATTTAATGTGCTAGTTTTGAGGAGTTTATTTTACTTTGATTAGATGGTCTAAACAAATACATACCAAAAAAAAGTCTGTTTTTCCTTGTTTTCATTCCACTTGTTCTGATCATTAGACACAGATTCCTGTGAGCAGAGAAGCTAGGGGCTGGCAGGGCCAGAGGATGGGCTGGTGGCCTCCTTGCTTGCTGGTCCTTGGTGACGCTTGTGACTTTCCCCTTTCCTTGTGGTGGAGGGGTGGTCACTAAGTCCTTAGATGCCCATACGTCTATGGGTGATACCAGCTCCTGGTTTGCTACAGATTCTCCATCTTCACCTGACGGCTTTCCAGAGTGCTCCTATGTGTGATAGTTTCATGGGAGTTTATACCCATTGATCTGGGGAGTATTCTTCAGTATATAAAGTGGATTAAAAACAAAAATACTCCATTTGAAATATCTGGACTCTGTCAACTTTTCCCCTTTTATTTCTTTTCACCAATGATAAGTAGGCTCATAAAACTGTTGCAGCCACTGCAAATCTGTTTTTCTCTTGTTCACAGATGTGGAAGACGCCCCGGGTGATCGAGAGAGCCGGAAGGACGTGGTTCTCATAGACTCGCTGTTCATCATGGACCAGTTCAAAGCTGCAGAGAGAATGACTATTGGGAACCCTCATACAAAGGACGTCGCGGAGGTGACCGCTGTGGCCGAAGCTGTCCTGCCCAAGGGCAGTGCCCGGGTCAGCCCCACGGTGAGGCACCAAGCTGCCACGTGGGGGGCGGTGTCTTTCTGAGGCCGAGAAAAGGCTTGGTACTTCCCCATAGCTCTGTCCCAGCTGCGGAAGTTGTCAGGAAAAGTGAATACTGGCTTTGCTGCTTCTTTCACCTCTGGATCTTTTCTGTGGTGCTCTAGTAGGCTCGCCATTTCACTGATTTGACTTCACGTTGCAGAAAAATTTCGGATGATGATTTTGAGAAGTGCGTATTTGGCCCATGTGTTGCTACAGGTGAAATTGAATGCCCCATCTCTGTTGTACGGTGCGCTCAGAGATTACCAGAAGATTGGCCTGGACTGGCTGGCCAAACTCTACCGGAAGAACCTCAATGGCATATTGGCAGATGAAGCTGGGCTTGGTAAAACAGTACAGATCATTGCTTTTTTTGCCCACCTAGCTTGCAACGAAGGTAAGAGCTTGTCTTTTTGAAGAGTATGTACTTGCTAAGACTGCAGGCAGTGCATCCGGCATGAGGGTGGAGAGTGGCCTTTCTTTTTGCTCCTTTGCCCTGTGCTTCTGGTGCAAGACCCAAGAGAACAGAGCTCAGGAATATTCATTGCATGAACAAGTGAAAAACTTGTTGGCAGTTAACACTAGATCGAGCAACTCACCGTTACTCAGAATCTAACACACTGTGAGGCCCACCGGGCTATGTGACTCCAGGGTCCCCTGCCAGCTAACACCTGTGTGCCGAGCAGCTCTGGCCACGTGTCAGCCTTCCCCTTGCAGCAGTGGTGTGCATCCCTTGCCTCCTGGCCGGGCTCCACCACCTACAGCACTTTTGCCCCACTGCTGGGGTTCCTTAGGGGGTGCTGTCTGGACCTTGCTCGGGCTCGGCAGCTGGACCGCAGCAGACACAGAGTGCCTGCCTCCCCTGCAACGGGCTGTCCACCCCTGGACTCTTTGAACTCACATGACATTGGTCCAGGCCCCGTGGCCTCTGTATTGGCATGTTCAGGGATCTGCCCCCGCTCACGCCCTCCTCTCAGTCTGTGGGCCAGGTGCCTGCCTTGTCCCCTGCTCTGTGCCTTTGAGGCCTGTAGAAGGGCATGTGCCTGTGTCTCTAACACAGGACAGGGTCTTATATACAGGTGACCCTTGAACAACGTGGTGGTCACGGACACTGAATTCCCACACAAATAACAATCCACGTATAACTTTTGCCTTGCCCATAACTTAACTACTGATAGTTAACTGTTGACCAGAAGCTGTCCCGATAACTCAAACAGGTGACTAATATGTGTTTTGTAGGTTCTACGTCTTATGTAGTGTGTTCTTACAATAAAGTCAGGGAAAAGAAAATGTCGTTAGGAATATGACAAGGAAGAGGACATACAGTACTGTACATATCGGGAAAAAATCTGTGTGGGCTTATGTTGACCCGTGTGGTTCATACTCATGTTGTTCATGGGTCAGCTGCGGTGTTTCTCTTGCAGAGGGAGTGTTCCAGATGCAGATTGAGTGGGCTCCTGGACAGCCGACCAGAAGAGCCAACACATCTCTTCCCCTTGTGGAGTTTCACAAGCCGGGAGGGGACTCTTTAAATTAGGGAGGTGGCATCCTGCCACAGGTCTCATGGAAACCGCTGACATTCAGCAGACCTCTGAGATGGGGTGTGCAGAGGGTGATGACCACCCGCCCCGACTCGGGGAAGCTTCTTCCTCCCTCTCCCCGGGCTTGCTGCGCCTTTCCCTCACCATCACGAGCTAGCAGTGCCTCCTTTTGCCCTCTGTGTGAAAATCTTCATCAATCTCAGTCAGTTTTTTATTTTCTTTTACTTTTTCTTTATTTATTTTTAAAGATTTTATTTATTTGAGTGAGAGAGAGCATGAGTGGCAGGCAGAGGGAGAAGCAGACTCTCCGCGGAGCAGGGAGCCCGATGCAGGCCTCGATCCCAGGACCCTGAACCATTCAGGCACCTCCTCAGTTTTTTTTTTTTTTTTAAAGATTTTATTTATTTGAGAGAGAGAATGAGAGAGAGCAAGAGAGGGAAGAGGGTCCAAGGGAGAAGCAGACTCCCTGCCGAGCAGGGAGCCCGATGTGGGACTCGATCCTGGGACTCCAGGATCATGACCTGAGCCGAAGGCAGTCGCTTAACCGACTGAGCCACCCAGGCGCCCTCCTCAGTTTTTAAATACAAATGGATTGACACCAGGGCTCCTTATTTTCTCGCATTAATTTGTTCCTGTTTTCTGACCTAGTGTCATGAAATTTTCAGAGTAGCACTTTAAAATCTGTTTTAATAGATAGAGTTACTTCAAACTACCACCTTGCCTTACTGTCTTATTGTTCAGGTGGAAAAATTGTCCATTACTGTATGCAGAATAGTAAGAAATTGGAGGTAGCCTACATTTCCAAAAACAGGGGCTCTTAGTTCATCAGTTGAACAGATGAATGAATGAGTCCCTCAAAGTCTAGGTACCTGTCTGGTGCCCGTGCTGCTCCAGGCACCGGTCTGGGCATGAGGGTGAGGCTGTGAACAGAGCAGAGGCCCTCCCTCAGGAGGCCCAAACTGGGCCCCGACAGTGTCAGGAATAAGGGGCCTTGCAGAAAACCAAACGTGGAACAACGTTCTAAATGCTGGTTTTTAAAAAAATCGTGGTTCTCCTTGGTGGAGGAAAGGGCATCTGGGGTTGATTTGCATCTCTCTTCTCGTGGTGTGTGCCTGCTAAAGAGTTTCTGCCCTCTTCCCTCTGTCCACGTCTTTGTTCACTTCCCTCTTGGGCGGTTCTTCTGTCAGCCCGGGAGGCCGTGCTCTGCGCGCGAGCGGTACTGGCCACGGCCGCGTGTCCTGCATGTAGCCTTTCCAAGTCTGCCGTCTTTGCCTCTCAACGTGGTGTACGTCTCACTTAGAGCACTGAAGTGGGGATTTGTCTTGTGTATATTCTAATAATTCGAAGCATTATTTTTTGGAATACTGAAGTTGAAATTGTTCATTTTGGGGTGGTTTGGGTGTGTTCTGACTGGAGGCTGAGCCAACGTGCCTCACTTGGCGGTTGCCAAGGAGGGCTCCAGGCAGGGTCTGAACGCCCAGTCAGCATGCTTCCTTCGCTTTCTGGGCACTGTTCTCATAGATGCGCGTTCTTCCCTGTGCTCACTGTGGGATTCACTGTATTTTTGAATAAATACTTTCTTCAGCCCCCCCCTCAGCAGCTCTTTGTTGAGCACCTGCTGTGTGTCAGGCCCCCCCGCCCCTCGGCCGCAGGTCTGGGGGTTGCATGGTATGGAGGAGGACGCCTCCGCGTCATGCCTGGGGCCTTCCCCCGTGTACCTGCCCCACGTCTCTGCTCAGCACAGCGCCAGTTGTCCGGGCTTGTCAGATGGTTTTGGTTCAAGAGGAAAGTCCTGTCTCTTCTCTCCTTTGTAGGTAACTGGGGCCCTCACCTCGTGGTCGTGAGAGGCTGTAACATCCTCAAATGGGAGCTCGAGCTGAAGCGCTGGTGCCCTGGGCTCAAAACCCTCTTATATGTTGGCAGCCACAGAGAACTGAAAGCAAAGAGACAGGTATCTTATTTTAAACATGAAGTAAAATTGGACAGGAATGATCTTGTCTGTATAGAAGACAGATTTCAGAATGTCGAGATGTGTTTGTGTACTTGTTGTAAACCCCTGGCTTGTGAGACACTAGACCTTCAAGGCGTTCCTAGGTTTGGAGCCCCTTGAAAGCACAGCCTGCCCCTGCGAGGAGAGCCCCATGCACGCTGCTCCTCCCACGCCCGGCCATGGCCGCTTTCCTTCCAGAGCCATCCCTCCCACCTGTAGGCCCAGTGAGCGCCACAGGCGTGAGCGGGAACTTGGGGTGTGCTCCAGGTTCTGAGCTGGGGTCTCGTGAGGTGCCTCCCATGGGAACAGCCCCGTAGGGCTACAGGTGACGCGCAGGCCGGCCATGGGAGCAGAGCTGGCCGGGGTTTCTTCTTCCTGCCCTGTTCTGTCTAGCATCAGATTCTGAGTGAAAGTGTACCAGAGGCTACAGTTTTTCATTGAAAATAAACATTTGCCTCATTGTTAGACTGTTGTGTTGAGTAGTATTGACTGGAGAAGTGAGTACCTTGGGATGTAGTTTGTTTCCCTGTTTCTCAAAAGCTTACAAAGTAGTCTGTTGCAGCGTGGATGCTCCTGCTTGCCGTCCCCTTCTCAGTAGTTTCCTTACTCGGGTTGCATCCCATGAAAGCTGGTTCCCCTTCATGACGCTCTCTGGTGACCTGTTTTCCAGAAACCGTAGTTCATGCCTCAGAGCACCTTCTCGGTTTGTCTTCACGAGCACTGTAGACTCCCACAGGACAAGGTCCCGAAAACACAAGCTCTGCTGTCTGACACGCGGCAGGGAGCAGGCCGTGGCGGGCGGCACGGTCAGGGGCAGGTCAGGGTAAGCGGCGGCGGGCTGTGCGCCCGGAGGGGGTGCTGCCACAGGTGAAGCCTGTTCTATGTGCTGCAGGAGTGGACGGAGCCCAACAGCTTCAACGTGTGCATCGCGCCCTACAAGCAGTTCTTCAGGGGCTACGCGGCCTTCACACGCGTGCGGTGGCGGTGCCTGGTCATCGACGAGATGCAGCGCGTCCGCGGCATGACCGAGAGGCACTGGGAGGCCGTGTTCACCCTGAGGAGGTCTGACCTGCATGCCCTGCTCGGGGTCCTGGGTGTGGCTGGTGGAGGGGTGCGTGTGGTCATGGGCACACCGAGCTGCTTCTCAGCTACCCAGTTCCCTTCCCCTCGCTGAGTGCGTGGGGGCCGCAGGTCCCTTCCTGGAGGCCCTGTGAGCTTGTTGTTCCTGTCCTTGAATGTCTGCACGGGAAGCGCACCTCTGGCCAGCTTCCCGGGGTGCCATGGGCGCTGTCGCCTCTCACTCTCCCACAGCCAGCAGCGCCTGCTCCTGATTGACGCGCCCCTGCACAACACCTTCCTGGAGCTCTGGACCATGGTGCACTTCCTCATCCCTGGCATCTCCAGGCCCTACCTGCACCTGCCCCTGAAGGCCCCGAACGACGAGAACCAGGACTACTACCACAAAGTGGTCATCCGGCTGCACCGGGTATGTGCGGGCGGCAGCTGCGGCGCTGTGCCCTGCTGTGGGCTGGGTGTGGTGACATCATCTTGGAAAGGGGACGACGCACACTGGTGTTCTTCTCAGGTGACACAGCCCTTTATCTTGAGGAGGACTAAGAGAGACGTGGAGAAGCAGCTGACGAAGAAGTACGAGCATGTGCTGAAATGCCGCCTGTCGAGTCGGCAGAAGGCCTTGTACGAGGACGTGATCTTGCAGCCCGGGTAAGCCGGCTTCGCACCTGCGGGTCCTGCCCAGCTGGGGGCGCTGGGCCTCTGCCCTCACCTGGCCGTCTGTGGGGACGGCGTCTGGAACCTGCGCTCGTCCGGGCTCCGTGTACCTGCCCAGCTGACCCAGCACCGGCCTGGCTCCCGGCCTGCTCCCTGAATTCATGGGCGAGGCTCGTGGTGTTTCAGTCGAGGCTCGCGCAGGCCGCACGTGCCGCTTGAGCGGCTGGGCCTCTCCTCCCGGGGTAGCTGCCCTGAGGCTGCACGTGCTGGTCTTGCTGCGCCCCCTGGGCGCCGTCCCCTTGTGGGCATCACATCCTCACACTCATAACATCATCGGGACAGTGTGCGTGTGCAGAGCCTTTAGGACACGGTTTTGCCGTTCACATTGGTTTTTTTGGGTTAGGTGTGGAGAATTTTAGGACAGAACGTAAGTGTGCATTCTTACTCCCTGGTACGCTTTCCCGGTCCCTGAGAAATGGCATCAGTGGCGCTGCGGTGGCTGAGTGTTTCCGTGGACGGTAGGATCCGCAGAGCCCTCCGCGCCGGGTGGGCTGTCGGGCAGCTCCCCGTCCAGGTGCTGGCTGGAGGTTAGGAAGGGCTGGGTCGGTGGAGGGCGCTGCTCTCCTGCGGAAGGAGCCCCGTGCTCGGCTGTCGGGCTCCCCTCACATTCCTTCGCCAGGAGCAGACCGCGTTCTCAGGATCTCCGGGCCATCGCTCTTCAGGGCTGGGCCATGGGCATGCTGGGCTTGCCTTGGGAGCGGGCGGGTGCCGACGTCAGTCCTGCCTGTGGATGTGGGATGCTGGTGACCGCACACCTAGGCTGTCGTGTGGCTTCTGCTCCCGATGGAGCAGTAGGAAGTGACTGTCCCCCTTCGTGTCTCTGGGCCTCTTTTCCCCTGAATCGGTCAAGTCAAATGGGAAGTGTTGAGGTCGTCTCTCCCTGAGCTCACATTAGCTCCTGACGACAGGTGTCCTCGCTGCATGTTGATGTGATGGTCTGGCTTCGTCGAGGGGGTTCTGAGCTTCACTTTGGCCACTCTGTGGTGGCCGTGTCTCACGTTCCTGCCATCGTGAGGTGCACCCTCTTCTTGGCAGACCTCGTCTCCCCCTCCCTCCTGGGGGCCCCGCAGACCTGCCGTGTGTGAGCCTCTTCCCCTCCAGGGGCTTCTCTCGGGGTCCTGGGTCTCACTTGTGCTTTAGCCTTTTGTTCGGAAGCGTGTCCTTGTACAGACAGGTGTGACTTTAGATACCTCCCCCCCACCCCCGCTCTCCAGAGCCGAGCTTGCGGCCTCCGTGCGCGTCTCCGCCCTGCTTAGCCCCTGTGCTGTGGCTGAGAACTGCCTGTGGGGGCTTCTGCTGGCTTTTGGCACAGCCTGCCTACCGCCGCACTCCCGAGTGGCCCACGCTCTCCCATGGCTGCTTGGGCTGTCCCTGGAGCGTTGTAGACCTGCTCTCCCCAGGGCGACCCCAGAGCCCTTGCTCTCTGGGCTGTCCTATCCTCTAGCACCGTCGCCTGTCGCCCTGCTGCTCACTTGGAAGGCTGGCCGTTCTCTCTGCCCCCGTCTGTCCCTCCTTCCCACTGCGTCTGCCCCCGGTCTCTGTGGATCAGCCTGTCCTCCACGGCTCCTTCCCTCAGCTGCTGGGGGCACTGTGCCCTCCTCCTCACTTGGAGACCCTGGAGGTCTCTGCTTAGACTGTGCTGCGTGGTCCTGGTCCGCATGCGGTTAGCCTGTGTGTCTGCCTTCTTCGTGGCTGTGGGGCTGGGGCTGGCGTCCCACCTGAGGGGCCTTTCCTTCCCTCAGGTCCGGTGCTCTTGCCTGGTGGTGTCCTCCCCTGCTCCACGGCACTCAGCACCATGGGGCGGAAATCCGTCACTGCTGTCCACGTCGAGTGTCGTCCTCCACTGGGAGGGGAGGATCAGAGGGGGAGCTGCGTGCCCATCTCACCCCCACTGCTGGCTCCCTGGCCCCCCAGCCTGTTCCGGGGGGACAGTGAGTGAGTCGGAGAGCCAGAGCCACCTGGAGGGCAGTTGGGACGTGAGCTTTGTGAGAGAACTCATTATTAAAGCAGAACTGGGGAGAGCGAGGCAGTTGTGTGCTCTGGACTCAGCAGCGCACACAGTACGCACACTGATGGTAGTGCTGGTGTTTTTTTCCTGAGAGCAGAACCCAGGAGGCGCTGAAGAGTGGGCACTTTGTGGACGTGCTGAGCATCCTGCTGCGGCTGCAGAGGATCTGCAACCACCCTGGGCTCGTGGAGCCCCGGCTTCCGGAGTCATCCTACACGGCGGGGCCGCTGCAGTACCGCTCTGCCTCCCTCATCCTCAAGGCGCTCGACGGAGACTCCTGGAAGGTACGTGTCTCCCCGATGTCGGTTCCACACAAGTTGCAGCTACCGTGGTTCCGGGAGGTTGCTTTCCACGTGCTCATCCTGTGTTTTGGAATCGCCTGGTGCTGGGTAGCCTTCGGCTGACACGGGGTCTGCATCTGCAGTTGGCCCGAGCGGGGGGACAAGCCACGGCTCGGAAATAGCAGGGGAGGGGTTCCTAGTGTCGCATGTGCTGTCGGAGCAGGGGAAACGGCATGGCGTGCGGGCTGTTTGGAGGGGAGCTTGGTCCCCACCACGGTGAGGCCTGTTGAGGACACGTGGGTGTCTCAGTGAGCGCCGTCATGGGCCACTCTCAGGTCTTCGGTGAGGTCCTCCTCCTGAACTGTGCGCGTTTGCGGGGCCCTGATATGTGCTCTGGGCCCAGAGCCCGCGTGTCCCCCGGCCCCCACACTGGCTGGGGGGCTTTGGGCGGAGCGCCCTCAGGACAGGGACAGTCGTGCGCTTCCATGGCCGTTGTGTGTGTTGAATCCATGGGAAGAACCTTGTGTGTGCCTGGCTTCCGAGAACTCAGTGTGTGTTAAGTCGTGGTGTTTGTTGTCATTTGTTCGGCAAGCCTTGAGGTGTGCTGGGTGTCCAATAGTTTTCCAGCCACTGGGACAGCAGTGAGAAGACAGCTGAAACTGCCTGCATTCATCACCGCCGATTCCGGAATATTCCGTCATTGCCAAGAGAGAACCCACAGACATGAGCCATCCCTCCCGTTCCCCTGTCCCGCCCCTCCCTGGCCCAGGCAGCCCCGTACCTGACCTGCCTCGTGAGTCCACCTCCTCTGGACTTTGCGTACAGATGGAATCCCTCACCACGTGGTCCTTGTGTCTGGCTTACTTCATGGAGCGTAGTGCTTTCGGAGCTCATCCGGGTTGTGGCGTGTGTCCCAATCTCCCTCCTTTCTAAGGTTGACTCGTGTTCTCTGGTGCGGAAGGGTCGTGTTGATCTGGTCATCAGTTAACGGACTTGGGTTGTTTCCACATTTTGGCCATTGTGAGTAGCGTCACTGCAGACGTGGATGGACTAGCTTTGTGTAGACATAGGTTCCATATTTCTTGTGCACATATCTAGACGTGGAATCGTAGGGTCATGTGCCTACTCCATGTTTAACCTTTTGAAGATCAGTCGGGCGGTTTTCACACCCCCACACGTGTACAAGGACACAGGAGGGCTCGTCGGCACCTGCCGTCCTCGTCCCCTTTGATGCTCAGCGTCGCGGCGGGAGTGCGACTGCACTTTCTCGTTAGAAAAGCACATGTGGGGCTGCTGGGCATGCGGGGCATCTGCCCCAGCTGGGGATTCAGGCAGTGTGTCCTGCCCGTTGGAATGCACGTCCCCACGGCTCTGGACCGAGTGACATGTCGCGTGCCCACCTCTGCTTCCCTGTTACGCATGGGTCTCTCCCCCAAGGCGCCCCTTGTCGACGTGGCCTGGCTCTCGCGCTGTCTGGAACCCCCTCCCTGTCTGCCGAGTCCAGTCTCTCTCCAGGCATTGCCTTCTCCATTCACAACTGCCACGTGGGGTGCTCCTAACGATGGGGACACTGAGGCATGCTGTGGTCCAGCAGCCTGCCTGAGCCCTGGAATGGCGTCAGGGCGCATCCCAGGGGGCAAGGCTGTGCAGGCCTGGCCGTCCTATCAGGAATGTGCTTGGGTTCCCATTTTCCTCCAATCTCCCAGAGCAAAACTTTGCTGTTTTTCTCCTTAGGAAACAGATCTCTCTATATTTGATCTTATCGGCTTAGAGAATAAAATGACTCGCCACGAAGCAGAATTGCTGTGTAAGAAGAAGGTGACACGGAAACTCATGGACGAGCTGTTCACTGCGCCACCCCCGTCAGGCAGGCCAGCGGCCCTGAGACTGAAGCCCAGCAGGTGCGTGGCCTGGAGCGTTGCCTCCTGCTCACCAGAGTCCCCACCTGGGTTCTGGCTGGCCCTGAATCAGCCATGGGGTCGGTGATGTTCCCCTCCCTGGAAGGACCCAGCCCCACAGCCCCTCACGGAGAGCTGGGATGTGTGGCTGGAGCTCACACGAGGACCCGGCTGTGGCTGGGGGAGGGGGGGAAGAAACGGCCATCCTCTCACTGGGTTGCCTGCTTCTGGAATCTCTGCTGGTGTCCCTAGTATCTGTGGGGCAGCTCATTGCATGTGGCCTGTGTGGGCAGTCTGCACCCCGGGTGGGACGGTGTGGCCCCTCGGCCTCCTAAGGGACAGCCTGGCGGTGCTGGTGAAGCAGCCCTGGGATGCGGGAGGTGTGGGCGGGGTCTGTGTGGGGAGGAGGTCTGGCTGCTCTGCCCGGTGTATGCTCTGGTGGCCGCTGTCTCCAGGCAAGGGTGCACTCTGGGTGGTGGGCAGAGGGCTCCACCCCTGACAGCAGCACAGGGACTTCTGAAGGACGCCGGAGTTTGTAGGTGCCACCTGGCTGGGAGGGGCAGAACGCATGAAATGATGAAGTGGAAATAAATGACTTAATAAGATAGGTTAAATCCAGCAAGTTGGAAATACAGAACACGTCACGGTTGGGTTGAAAATGAGAAAGAAACAAGAAAAGAGAAGTTTAGAGAGAAGGGGCCAGCTGTGCAGATTGGTGCCCGTTGCCATTGCCTGTTGTGCACGTGCCCTCCCCACCACCGTCCGCCTGACACTCGGGGGGGCCTGCAGTGCTCCGTTAGATCCGCACGTGTGCCGGTGGGGCTGCGGCTCTCCTGGGCCGGCCTGATTCCAGGTCGTCGGCTTTCTCCTGGCTGTTTCTAGCTGGTGCCTGGCATGGGGGAGTTGAAAATAGACAATTCCTGCCATTACGGTTTTCCAGGTAAAAAGGTTCTAAAGAGTGTTGGGTGGTAACACCCGAAACAGCGACCATGGGTGTGGGTCCCCGCTGGTGGTGTTAGCCCATCACCTTCAAGGCGCCGATACCACTTCCAGCCACCGTGACATGTGCTGTCTTGTCACTTGATTGTTGGATGTGGCTTCCTGCCCACTCCACTTGCATTGTACGCAGTAGCGCCGTGTCCCCCAGCTTCGGGGTAGACGTTGCCACTTTGTGTCCCGAGGGTGGTCAGCACCTCCCCCGGACCTGTGCTGAGCTTCTCGGTGCCTGTCTGGAGACCCAGCCCCTCTCTGAGCTGCACCGGGAGTCAGGACCGTCACCATCTCTGGCAGCCCAAGCCCCCCGTGTCTCAGTGGCGCACACGCCTTCTTGCCAGGTTGTTTCAGCCCGTGCAGTATGGCCAGAAGCCCGAGGGGCGCACCGTGGCTTTCCCCAGCACACACCCACCCCGGACAGCAGCCTCTGCCACAGCCACGGCCACTCCGCAGGGCCACGTGCGAGGACGGCCACCGATTGCCACGTTCTCTGCAAATCCAGATGCAAAAGGTATGCCTCACGTGCTGGCGTGCCCTCGGGGTTACCGAGGGTGTTTGTGGATGGAGCGTCTGGCACTTCCCCTGCCCCTGGGGACAGGCTGCCTGCTCCAGACTACACCTCACGTGGCTCACCCAGGAGTTTCAGGCCTTTTGGTTTGTTGAAACTGGAGTTTTTCCTCGAACAAGACGCCGCAGTCTTGGTCGAGTCGCTGTTGGCATGCTGCTGAAGGTGAGCCTCGGCAAAGGCTCTGTTACGCAGGGACGTGCGTGTCCGACTGTGCGTGGGAGCTCAGGAAGGCTGCTCTCGAGTGTGGGGGCCCCACTTGCACGTAGCCCGACTGTCACTGTGAAGAAGGGTAGGGCTGACTGGCAGAAGGTAACGGGATGGTGTTCCAGCCTCCGTCACTGGCTCCTACGCGTCCGGCCCGCCGTGCACGTGCAGCGCTGCCCCGGGCTTGCGGGTGGGGTGCAGCCCCGTCGGACCGGCTGGCTCCCAGCGCTCCGTGCCCTGCGGAAGCGGATTGCGTGGCCTGCTGATGAACTCGGAGAACACCGCACAGCAGATAGAGAAAGTTCCAGTTCACCCCATAAACCACCCCCCCACCCCTTTTTTTAAGAGAGGGTTTCTCATCTGAGAGACTTTAATGAAATGTTTGTTTTGTTTCTTTGAAATTCGGGTTTAAAATACTGCATTTCGTGAAGAACCTCTAACGGCTTTGCACAAACAAACCTTATCGATTGCAGTGGCGGCAGCCCCGTTTCAGACCTCCCAGGCCTCCACCGGCGCTCCCGCTCCGAGACAGCCGCCCGCCTCGACCTCCAGCGCAGCACCTAGCCCAGCCCATCCTGCGAAACCGCGGGCCCCGCCCCCGCCCCCGCCCCAGGCCCCCTCGCACCCGGCGGGGCAGAGCGCGCTGCCTCAGGGGCTGGTGCTCACCTCGCAGGCTCAGGCGCGCCTGCCCAGTAAGTGGCCTCGCCCCTCCCGGTTCTGCCACGTCTTTGCCACGGGAAGTTGTGTTCCGATCAGCGTGTGTGAAGAGCCTTGCTGTCCACTCCCTTTGTCTCCCTAACCCCACGCCCGGGCTCTGCCTTTCGCCACGCTGTCGTTTCTGGCCCTAGGTGTGCAGAGGGACGCCCTCTGCAGGGCCAGCGTCAGGGCCCTTTCTCCTGACCCCCGGACATCAGCTCTGCTTTCCTCCCGCGCATGCTCTGCTGGTGTGCTGACCGCCTCACTTCTCCTTAGTGTCAGCCAGAGGCTGGTTCCGTCGGCCACGGGGCTCAGCCCGGGGAGCAGGTGGTACTCAGGCGAGAGCCCGTAATGTCCTCGCCAGCGAGGGAACCGGTGCCGGTTGTTAAAAACCACGACTTGTTTTGACTCTTTCGCTTATGATCACATTGAAGCCTGGAGTGAATTCCTGCTCAGCTGAGACGTCTCATAATAAATTGGTGATGAAAGCGTCACAATATTACTACATTTCCTTAGGTCTTTTTACTGTGACCAGTGTCATTAGCATATTTGCATATCTTTCATGTGCCCCTGCTGATCGGGCTGTAGGAAGTGCCCTTAGGCAGACGGTCGTAGGCACCGTTTCTCAGACGTCCCCTCGAGCACTTCGTTGGTGGCTGTGACCAGTGTGTGGAGGTCTCTCTGGGAAGCTGGGGGGCGGATGTCACGGGGAGACCCCGAGTTCGGGCTAGTCTATTGTGACGAGACCTTGCTGCTTCCACTGCCAGGGAGTGAAGAGTTACAGTCCTGCTGGCTGCCTGGGGGAGGGAGCCCCTGCACGGGTGACATTTCTGTTTGCCAGGGACAGGTGTTGCAGGGGCCGTGCCATGGGAGCTGAGCTCGGGCAGAGCCCCCTGCTGCCCTTCGCTCTGTGTGGACGGAGCAGGGCCGGGGACTCTGTGCACACGCACGTCTTGGTGCCTCCTGTCGTCCCTCCTGTGCACAGCTTCTGGGGGCAGGGCCTCTGGGTTTCTTCCTGGTCTTCTGCTAACTGTTCTCTGTATGGTGTCACTAATCATTCTGGCATGGATTTCTTTGAGGGGAGCGTTTATGTTCCACTATCAGCCATGGGGGGGGGCAGAACGCTGTACCCCTGGCGTTCACTCAGAGCCTTCAGGTAGTACCTTTCTGAGCCGAGTGCACAGGACTCCATCCGAGTTATGTTTTCACAAACGATGTGTTAAGCAATGTCGAGTCTGGCATTTGTTCAGTCAGCGTTCTAGATCGAATCCTACAGTCTAGTCCAAGTTAGCGGGAACCTTTATCTCTTACAGCTACGTTTGTGTGATGTGTTTACGCTAGTGACCCGTTCTCTTACACTCGGAGGGGTATAATCTTGTGTACCTCTGTGCACTGAATTGGACACGTACTTTTTCACATTTTGAAAGTTTTCTAAAGAGGTTGATATTAGAGGGGCGCCTGGGTGGCTCAGTTGGTTAAGCGACTGCCTTCGGCTCAGGTCATGATCCTGGAGTCCCGGGATCGAGTCCTGCATCCGGGCTCCCTGCTCAGCGGGGAGTCTGCTTCTCCCTCTGACCCTCCCCCCTCTCATGTGTGCTCACTCGCTCTCTCTCATTCTCTCTCTCTCTCTCAAATAAATGAAATCTTAAAAAAAAAAACAAAAAAAAGAGGTTGATATTTAGTATATGATAGTTCCAAAGTATATTACAAATAGATTTCTGCTGTATTTGACGTTTGCTGCTTTTTCATTGGTTGGAGAGAAAAGTAAAATGGTAGTTTGGTTAATTAAGATCTGATATCGAAAATCTCTACCAGTTCTGATTAAATAAATTAACCATTAAGATCCAATATTAATTTTCTCTTTCTATTAAAATGATTATTTTCTGAAAGCGTTAGGAAGCAATACCTAAGAAACGTTTCCATGACGCTTCCATTTACCACAGACGGTCATTCTGGACGACAAATGGTCGCCAGTAGAACAGTGGCAGACTTCTCCCAGAGGTTTTAACCCCGTCTTCCTCTGCATCTCCACAGGTGGGGAGGTGGTCAAAATAGCCCAGCTGGCTTCCCTGGCGGGGCCGCAGAGCCGGGTCGCCCAGCCGGAGACCCCGGTGACACTGCAGTTCCAGGGGAACAAGTTCACCTTGTCGCACAGCCAGCTTCGGCAGCTCACCGCCGGCCAGCCCCTACAGCTGCAAGGTAGGGGACAGCGCCCCGTGCCCTGCTTTTGGCCTGGTCTCTCCCCTGCCGCTGCCACTCGGGCGCGTCGGGCAGCCCTGGGAGCTCAGGTGCCTCACCTGGAGACGGCCTGCATGAGCCTTCCCTTGTGGGGTGTTGAGAGGGCCGGCCGGGCAACAAGCAGAGCACCTGCTTGCCTGTGGTGGACGTGTGCTGTGTAGCTGGTACTGTTTTTTTTTGACAAAACAGGCTCTTTGGAAATGTTGCTCATTTTTATATTTTTTTATTTTTATACTCTTTTCAGTAAGTTCTGTGCCTGGTGTGGGGCTTGAACTCACGACCCCGAGATCAGGAGTCATAGACTCCACTGGCTAAGCCAGCCAGGTGCCCCAAATATTCCCTATTTTTAAAATCAAAATAGAGATATTTGTTACTTTTTAATTTTAGTGTGAAATAACTTGTCCTAGAACCACCACAGGACTAGCAAATTATGTAGAAGCTGTGTTCTTTCATGTACAGGTTTTACAGCATCGATGCCTAGATCAAAGCCTCTCAGGCCTTTGTCTGCGCATGACGTATTCCTGTGGTAACTGCTTTCAACTGCTTTGTCAGAAGATGGGCAGTCCGAGGGGCACCCTGGGATTAGCCCTAAGTGACTGGATGGTAGCAGCTTAGAGCTTGAGCCCCCCTTGGCTGTGGGCGTAGGCCACACGTGGCACCCACAGCAGCACCCCCGGGACGGGGTATGAGCCACGCTTGTAAGCCCACGCTGGGACGCTCCGTACGGGCGCTGGAAGGTCACACACACCGGAGTGGAGGCCCCAGGAAGCCTGCAGCAAAGACAGCTTGTAATTTGGCCTAATTCCCTGTTCTTTCAGTTTTCTGGCCACAGGGGTAAGGCCATCTGTCTATACCTCCGGCAGGCTCTGCTTTGCGCGGAACCCGGCATGGGGACGTTCCTCCAGAGTAAACGATGTCAGACTTCGTCACACAAAAGGCGGAACGTGGTTCCTTAATTAAACCAAGTGCGGAGAGAGCTGAGCTTTGAGGCCTAGAGGGCGTGTTTGGACGTTCCTTCATCGGCTTCACGGGCCAGCCGGTACCACGTGTGATCCAGAGCTGGGACTCTTGCCCTGGCACTGGCTTGGGGCCTCAGGCAGGCCTGACAGACCCATCCTGGGTGCCTACCGCATTGCCCGAAGTCAGGAAGGGCAAAGAATAGAGGAGCATTTGCTTGACTTTAAGTAGAAGTGACTGTGTTCCTTAGTTTTCCATTAACCGTCAATGAAATACTCTCATTTTTTTCAAGTAACTGAACTCTGCGCTGCCTTGTTGGAGTAAATTTGAATTTGGATTTTTGGTTTGTTGCTTCATTTGTTCCTGTATGTTTGGATGTGCTGCGTGTAGCAGGCAGGAGGAGGCACACGCAGCCCGTGACACCTCTTGGTGCTCTTGTGATTGCAGGCAGCGTTCTTCAGATTGTATCCGCCCCAGGGCAGTCGTACCTGCGACCGCCAGGCCCAGTGGTGATGCAGACCATGTCTCAGGCGGGCGCCCTCAACGCCCTGGGAAGCAAGCCCCCGGCCGGCGGCCCAGGCCCGGCCCCCGTGACTGCGCCAGGTAGAGTGTCCTGAGCGGGAACACTTACGCGTTGAAGCTTCTTTCTGTGAGACTTTGCTTCTAAGGTAACAGGGAGCTGTTTATGATTTGTGCCCGTGGCTACGTCTCAGAAGCTGCAAATCCCGCTGTGACGGTCTCTGCTCTCCGCAGACGGGCCACTGTCAGCCTGGTCTGTTTTCTCTCTCCTTTCCCTCTGAGAGGAATCTGGAATATGACTGGTCTCCACTCGCCTAGAGTTTTTTCTTTTTGTTCTGACAAGAAGCTTGGAATCATGAGAAATTTGGTTTGCTAAGGTCACACGGACATTTAGTGAGCGTGCTAGAATTTCCCCTGGGACAGGTAATGAAACAGGATTTGGGCCCTTCTCCATCTGGCCCGTCCATGGCCTGCTTCCCACCGCGGTCTGGCCCTCCCAGACATGCCTAGCCTCATGTGGTCTGCTGAGGAGGTTGGGCAGGCGGGTGGGGTTCGTGGGTGGAAGCAGCAGGGGGACCCCTCCTGACCCGAAGCCCTTGTCCCTGCTCAGCCCCGGTCTCTGTCTTGTCTGTGGTGACACTGGGAGGGGCCGTGCCGTGGGGTCTGGAGGGCAGCACTTCTGTGTCCTAGCCGTGGCGCGCGTTTCCACCTGTGGCTGGTTCTGTTCTCCAGGCCCCCTCCCACCCCACCAGAGCTGCTGCTGGCACCTGTCCCCCCAAGGCAGTAGCCACCTCCCCCCCCCAGCCGTCCCCTGAAGGGGCTGTCTCACCCCAGGCCCCGTCAGCCCTCAGTGCCTCCCGTGCAGTCTGTCAGAGCACGTGGCTGGCCTGGCTGCCGGCAGTGGGCCGCTGGGGTGCGGCGACAGCCCCTTCCTGCTTTGGGGGACGTGGGCAATGCCGACCCTGCTGGGGGCAGGCGGGCAGCTGGAGTCCAGGGCATGTGTGGGCATGTGTGCGTGGCCACGTGGCTGCAGCGCCGAGTGGTAGGCATCGAGGATGATCTCGGGCCTCAGGTGTGCGTGCTTCCTCTGAGCGTGCGCACTGGGCACTGACCAGTGGAGAGAGACAGGCCCATGGCTTGGACGACGGCCGGAGAGCGGAGTGCTTTGCGGGCGGTCCTGAGTGATGAGGGCTTGAGTCAATGCGTTGGGAGAGTGAGCCGCCCGAGGACGGGTCTGCAGAGCCACCGTAGCTTTGCGTTCCATCTCCTCCCTCTTGCTTTGCAGTTGGTGTGCCTGGGCGAGTGGCGGTCAATCCCTTGGCTGCTGGAGAACCTGGAATGGCCCCCAAACCAGCCTCCCCTGTCGGAGGGCCAACCCAGGTACGGCCCCTACCCACACCGGTACTGCGTGGGGCCCGGGCCCCTCCTGCACCCCTGGAAGTTGTTTTTCAGAAGCTGCTTGTTGGGGGGACGGTTGTGATATTTAATGGTGTTGTCGACGTACATGCCTTTGAAAGCACATCATCCCTCTGAATCCCAGAATTTGACTTTAAAAACACATTTCATGACAAAGGAAACCGGGTTTCGTGGTTACAGAAATCCTCTTCCACGTTTTACGTTTTCATATCCATCTCCCCGGCATTAGAAATCTCACCGTGTCTGGAGAGAGGCTCTTCAGTTAGAGACACACATTGAGGCACACAGACGCCTCCTTCCTGTGGCGGTCTGCCGTAGAAGGGGACGCGGGTGTCTCAGGGTCACCGTGCGCGAGTGACACCACGGGGCTTGGCGAGACCAGGCCCTGGGCCTCAGTGACAATTTTTAACACTTTCCCACGAAGGAGGAGAAGAGCAGACTTCTGAAAGAGCGACTGGACCAGATCTACTTTGTCAACGAGCGGCGCTGCTCGCGAGCCCCCGTCTATGGCAGAGATTTGCTGCGAATTTGTTCCGTGGTCAGCCGAGAACAGACACCTTGGCCCGGGGCTTCTGACAGCAGTCAGCGGAAGGGTGCCGGGCCAGCGAGCGCTCACACGTCGCCCTCAAATGGTCAGAAGGACCTGATTTTGACGCTGGCCCAACGGCAAGCCTGCCTGCAGGATGTCATCGACAGGTAGGGCAGCCTGCGTGTGTGCCTGCGCTTTGCTCTCCTCCACGGGCTCCCGCGGGCCTCCGGCACTGCTTGTCGTCCTGTCACGGAGTCTGTTCCCGTCACCTTCTCCGCGAGCTATTCTCAGACGTCTGTCTTGAATCATTTCCTGGGTCTTCAGCTTTGGCACCGGCGCGTCTTTCCACCCTCCAGGAAGGCTTTGTGTCCTGAGGTGGCTTTCTTTTCCCTTGGGCACTGGGCCGGTCCCCGGACAGCACTTGGGTGAACGTTGGCTGGCCTGGGTACATTCTGGGTACGTGGAACAGACCACTGTGTGGTTGATGAGTTTTTCCATGTTCTTTTAAAGGAACACTTTATTTAAAAACCACATGAAAAACTTTACATTGCATGGTGAGAAACGTGTATTTAAGAGTTAAATTCAGAAACTAGCTCTAGGAGAGAAAACAAAAACAGAGATGCTATTGGGCCAGCCCCGCCCCCCGCCCACCGTGCGTCTTGGCTTCCTCTTTGCCCCACCTAGTGTCGATGCTGTTTGCACTCCGTTCCCTGCTTTGAGCACAGGTCAGGTCCAGCCCGAGGATGGGTTTTCTTTCCCTCTTCTGCTCTGTGCACGTGGCCGAGTGTTTATCGTGGGGACCCGGCAGCGCTCCTGTGGCCCGGCTCGCATCCACCGCATTAGCGCGCAGAGCCCTCCTGCTGCCCTGAAGCCCTGTGCTCCGCCTGGTCGCCCCTCCCCATGAAACCCCGGTAACCGGCAACCTCTTTACTATCCCCTAGCAGTGCCTTTTCCAGAGTCGTATCGGCTGCGGACTCTTCAGATGGGCTTCTTTCTCTCAGCGAGGAGCGGTGAAGTTTCCTCCATAGCTTTCTGTGGCTTGACGGCCATTTCTTTTTAGCTCCCAATAACGCTCCCCTCTCCGGATGCGCCCGTCTGTCCATCACGTACTGAGGAACGTCTTGGTTCCTTCCAAGTGTCGGCAGTCACGGACGAAGCTGCTGTAAACGTCCATGTGTAGGTTTTTGTGTGAACGTAAATTTCAGTCCATTTGAATAAAACCCAGAAGCGTGACTGTGCGATCATCTGGTGGGAGTGTGTTTCGCTTTGTAGGAGATGGTCCAGCAGACAAGCTGAGTGCGCCCTTCTGCACCCCCAGCAGCAGCAGCAGCGAGCGCCCCTGCAGCCCCTCGTCACGTCCCTGTGGTCCGTGCTGCGGGTCCTGGCCATTCTCACACGCGTGCAGCGGTGTCTCGTGGCTGTTGTGATCTGCGTTTCCTGGAGGGCATACCACGCGGAGCCTGTTTTCGTAGCTTTATGCCACGTGCGTCTCTTTTTTGGAGAGTTAGGGTTTTTGGCCCATTTTTTAAATGGGTTTTCTATTGTTGGGTTTTAAGAGTTCTTTGTATGTTTTGGATGACAGTCCTTTGTCAGAGGTGTTTTCCACACTTTCTCCTCATCTGTGGCTTGTCTCCTCGTGTCATTGGCTTTCACACGGTGGAAGCGTTTAGGTTTGCTGAAGTCCAGCTCTCTGTCCTCCCACGGGCCATGCCATCGGGGTTAGGCCTGGAAAGTCATCTTTGCCTCCCCCTCTCTCCGGGCCCTGGTCACCCGGGCTCGCCCTGCGTCCTCTTCTGGGGGCCCCTTGGCTGCATCCCCTTTAGATCCACGGTCCAGTCTGAGTTGGTGTTTGTGAAGGGACGAGGTTTATGTCTAGATTCATTTTTCCCCCGTTTAAAGAATCTCGTATTTCAGAAAATCTTCAGATGTGTATAAGCAGAATAATGCAGTGAGCCCCAGTGTACCCATAGCCCACTTTCAACACTTACAGTCTTGTTTTACCTGTTGACTGCCCCGAGGCACAGACTATTTACAGCAAGTTCCGGACAAACACGAGTTCCTGTATAAGATTTTGTTGTGCTCTGAAAGAAACACAGTCGCCGTACCATTATCACACTTAAAAAAAGAACAGTTTTTAGTACCGTTAAGCGTCTGTTCCACACGCACGGTTTTGGTTGTCTCATAAACGTTTTTATGGTTCACATTAAAATCGCAGTAAATACGTAGCAGTTGACTGATACATGTCGTGTAGCTCCTAATCTGTAGATTGTGCTTCTAGCTTGCCTTTTTTTTCCCCTTGCTATTTATTTGTTGAGGAAACCTGGTGGTTTCCCCTGTAGAATTTCCCAGAATCTGGATTTGCTGAATTGGTTGCTCAAGGTATAATCTGACATGTTGCTTTGTTCCCCGTGTTGTCTGTAAATTGCTGGATTCAGAGGCTTGATCAAATTTATGTTGGTTGGTGGTTATTTGGGGTTTCTTGGGTAGCGCTGTTAGGAAGCCAGGATGTCTGGCTGAGTCACGCTCGTGTGTTTGCGTGTGGGTGTCCACTTGTTCCAGCACCATTTGTTGAGAGATGGTCTCTGCTCTGTTGGGAGAGCTGACGTGACTGTCCCTCTCTCCGGGCCCTCCATCCCGCCTGTTCCCTCACCAGCACCGCGTTGTCTCGGTGATCCCTGTGCCTTTACAGAGAGACCCGGTGCCAGGCAGTGTCCCTTGTCCAGCTTTGTTCTCGTTCGGTATTGTGTGGGCCTTCCGGCCTGTGGCTTTTCCATGTTAGCCTTAGGTTCAGTGTGTTGGTAATCTACAGAGTAACTGGCTGAAGTTTGGATTAGGATTACACCAAATGTTTAGGTCAGGTCGGGAAGAACGGACGTGTTGGCCGTGTGGACTCTTCAGATCAGTGAACGTGGAATTGCTCTCCATTTATTTAGTGCTTTGATTTTGTCCACCCATGTTTTGGGGCTAGATGGCCTTTTTGTTTGCGTGTGGCAGGGAGCAAGTCAGGGAAACGCAGCTTGAGCTGACCTCCAGAGTGAGGCTGTCCTGGCGTGGGTGGCATCCAGAGGTCTGGAGGGCATGCGTCACATACTGTAATGGCCCATCCGAGTCGTCATTGTGCTGCTCTCGGCAGGGCCCCTTCCTGCTAAGTCTGGCTTCCCTCCTGGTGGCATAGTGGCTGTACCAGCTCTGGGGTTCGTATTCTCCCCCCAGACCATCCTGGAGACGCAGCACCTGCACCCCCAGATTCCCATCAGAACACACGAGTTTCATGGGGAATGCGCCATCTCTGTGCCCTTTCCTGCAGTCTCCGGGGGTGCCCTGCGCTGATTGTTTCCATCTGGGGGGTGGTTGTTGGCCAGGACTGGCAGGACCCGCCCCCATGGTTGCTGTGATGGATGGTGTGGGCCAGCAGCCGTGTCACCCCGGTGGTGACTGTAATTAGGCACCCTGGCTTTTCTGACCATTCCACCATTGGAAGTTTCTGCCCGCTTCCTTCTTGAGCTGTTGCTTCCTGAGATGAGCTGCTGGTGGAGACACTGTGGGCAGCGTGTGCGACACAGTGCTTTCTGCTTCTCAGGGTGGTGTGTGTGATTCCTCCGGTGGTGGCTGCACCCCCGTCCTTGTGGGTGGCGAGGCCGCCATCCCTCTACAGCCACAGGATGAGGATCTTGAGGCACTGCCTGAGAGAGCACACGGCTCCCTATGCACAGCAGCTGCAGCGGATGACCGCCCTGCGCTCCCTCCGGTTTCCTGAGCTCAGATTGGTCCAGTTTGACTCAGGTACTGCGGGGCTCCCGTCTGCACTGGCCTTGAGGTTGGCCTTCCTTGCCTTGGGTTGTGAGAAACCTGATGTTGTCCACTCCGTAGGAAAGCTCGAAGCTTTAGCCATCTTACTTCAGAAGTTGAAGTCTGAAGGACGTCGAGTGCTGATCTTGTCACAGATGGTTCTCATGCTGGACATTTTAGAAATGTTCTTGAACTTCCATTACCTCACCTACATCAGGATCGACGAAAACGCCAATAGCGAGCAACGGCAGGTAAGGGAGAGGGGGTTCCCTTTGTTCCCGTCGGCGGTGCAGTGTCGTCCGCATGAATCTGCCCTCTCTGCCCTGGCTTCTCAGAGCCGTGTGAGCGCTGGGCTGTGTCCGGCCCTTCTGAATGAGGGGAGGGGCCGCTCCACGTCCTTGGGCTCTAGCGAGTCTGCAGCCCGTGCGTCCTGTTACGGGGTGCGCGCTGTTACCGGGGCGTGGTGGCCTGCGGCCATAGGGAGCGGGTCGGCGCGCTTGAGGCGCAGCCAGGGGGTGAGAGCGTGGGCACAGCCCCCACGAGGCACCCTGTGAGAAATGCAGGTCACAGGCGTGCCCCTGTCACTTGTCAGAGTGGCTAAGGTGCGTTGCTTGGGTCAGCACAGCGAGATGGGTGATCTCACGCCTCCTGGCCGGCGTGAAGCTGCACAGCTTTCTAGGAGTCAGGCTGATGGTGTGGGGCGTGCGGCTCCACCGCTCCTCCCTGGAGCCATGCACACATGCAGCCGCAGAATGGGTCGCTAGGTCGTGCGTGCGCCGTGCTGCTGGGTGGCGCCGTCCCGAGCGGCCGTGGGCTGGACTGCACGGCGGTCATTAGAGTGCTCAGCATGGGGTGTAGTGGCACAAGCAGAACGCTCCTGCCGGAAGCAGGCTGCCAGCCCGTGTGAGCCCACACGCGCGCACACCCAGAGGACCTAGAAGGAGGTGCAGCATGGGGTTGGCAGACGGGTTTCCTCGGCAGTGATGTAACGGATCACACGCGGACTCCCCGGGAAGAAGAGGGGTCCCTGTGACAGTCGGGTTTGGTGCTGAGATCACTGCAGGGCCTGTTTCCCTGCTCCCTCAGCCTTACTCCTGGGCCTTTTGCTGTGAAGGCCCTGGCATTGCCTGAGGGTACAGGACCGAGCACACGTCCCTCCCCGGGAAGACTCTGTGTTCTCCTGGGGCCTACGGGTTGAGCTGACAGTCCATGTCAGGTGGGAGCTGACGTTTTCCTTTTGTCAGTGAGGCCTGGCATGTGCAGAGTGTGGGGGGTGTCTGTGATCAGTAAGCGGGAGAGGGCCAGACGTTTGTTCCTGGCTGGTAGGCGTCAGAATGTGCCCCAGCTGTGCCCGCTTTGACCAGGGGAGCTAACCCGAGAGCTTTACTTCATCTCAGGAGCTGATGAGGAGTTTCAACAGAGACAGGAGGATTTTCTGTGCAATTCTGTCGACTCACAGCCGCGCCACAGGCGTGAGCCTGGTGGAGGCCGATGCGGTGGTGTTCTATGACAACGACCTGAACCCCGTGATGGACGCCAAGGCCCAGGAGTGGTGCGAGCGGATCGGGAGGCGCAAGGACGTCCACATCTACAGGTGAGGGTGGCGGGCGCGACATGGAGTCCGTGGAGGCCTGGGGGCAGGAGGGTGCTGCTGGGGCTCAAGTGTATGCTACAGCTTGTTCCAGAAGTTTCTGCCGCATCGTTTGTTTTTTCTGAGGCAGACTGCTTGCTGCTTTGTCTGTTCTTTCTTTAGGCCCAACATTTGCTCGGTTTATTATAATTGGTTTGCTTGAAACTGATCGAATTATGTTGCTCAGACGCAGCTGTGCTGTGCACTCGACACGCACCTGTCGTGCACCTGACCCCCAGGAGGGCGGTTTATATTTCAGTGTTCCAGCTGGTACCTGGCTTGAGTCGTCTGTCAGTAAAAGTAGCGACTGAAAGAACTCAAATCCGTGGGCACTGCCTGTAGACACAGAGGATCACTGGCCCCTCACATAACCGAGGAAAGTGGAGGAGCCTCTCCCCTGTATTTCTGAACCTGCTGGAGCATCCATCGTGGTGTAATAACAGTGGGTCTCTGATACGTGCCTGCACCAGACGGCCCTGCCCCCGTGCATGCTGGTGTGTGCGCGGCGGCACCGTGTGCAAGGCCTCCACCTGTGCAGGTGACCACTCCTTCCACCGAGGCTGAATTTAAGTAGCTGCATTACTGCCTCTCTGAGGTTCAAGGAGAAGTATCCCTCAGAGATAGAAGTTAGTAACGTTTGCTGTACGTTTTTCCACGCATCCTTCTAATTGTTTAATGGCTCACGCGACAGTCTCATTGAATCCCCTCTTCTCCCAGTGTTGTGTGAGCAACGTTTTTCTGAGTGATGCTTTCAGCAGTTACTGAAATCGTTGACCCATTAGCAGTTACTAGCCAGAAATGGGAAAACTATTTTATTCTCAGTAACCATAATCCACAAGTCAGGAACAGTCTTGGCAGTGAAGGTGCAGGATGTGTAGGAAACAAGAATCAAATTGTGCAAAACGTGATAAGATGGGAGTTGGAGACTGAGCTATGTTCTGGCACGGGAAGACCTGGTGCGTAAAATGTCCTCCCCCCGAAGCGACAGTAACACGCAGAAGAGTTTTCAGGAAAGCTGTCATGGGGGTTTGTGTATGTGCATGCGTGTGTACCTGTGAGTGGATAAAGTGGGTTTTATTTGTTTTTATTTATTTTCAAAGATTTTATTTATTTGACAGGGAGACAGAGCGCACACACATACACGCACAAGTGGGAGGAGGAGCAGCAGAGGGGGAAGCAGGGAGCCCACTGAGCAGGGAGCCCGACGCGGGGCTCGATCCCAGGACCCTGGGACCATGACCTGAGCCGAAGCCAGACGCTTAACCGACTGAGCCACCCAGGCGCCCCTCCAAATACCTTTAAAAACCACTTTATCCAGGGGCGCCTGGGTGGCTCAGCTCGTTAAGCGTCTGGCTTCGGCTCAGGTCATGGTCCCAGGGTCCTGGGATCGAGCCCTGCGTCGGGCTCCCTGCTCAGCAGAAGCCTGCTTCTCCCTCTCCCACTCCCCCTGCTTGTGTTCCCTCTCTCGCTGTGTCTCTCTCTGTCAAATACAATCTTAAAAAAAAAAAAACTATACAGGTGTATATGGAGTGAGAAGTAGCGGATATAGCCCCAAAAACATACAATTACAAAGGTTGCAGTGGTGAGGTGTGGGGGAAGGCTCGTCGTTGGGGGCGAGCAGTGAACAGCGCGAGCGTGAGCCAGCAGGGTAGGGTTCCAGCTTCGTTGGAGTGCAGGTCGTTTAACGCTTGTTGCTGACACCGTGGACCGTGAAGGAGAGCTGGGGTCGGAGTGTTGTGCCCGCTTTATGGCCAGAACACCGGCGCCAGGGTTAGGCACGCAGGTGTAGAAACAAAGCGGCGGTCTTAGCATAGTATTGAAGAGATGATACGTGTGGCTTGAAGGCATCACTTTAGCCAAACAGAAAGCTTGGAGGGAAGGATAGGCAGACATACCTGACTGTAGTAAAATGAAAACTTAAGTTTTGGTTTTGCAAGAAGATTCCATAAACAAAGCTAATGCACAAATAATAGATTGGGACAATTATTGGCAATTCTCACAACAGACAGAGGGTTAGATAGCTCATATAAGTTGAGAAGAAAGATAAATGAGCCCTTCTTTGAGAAAGGGAGGAGGCACCTGAGCATCTGAACGGGCCAGTCCAGCTGCCCCCACGTTTGGTGGGACGCCCAGGCTCGGAGGCAGAGAGTAGGCAGCTGCGTGTGTGATGGCCTTCGTTACGCGCCCAGACGGGTCGGCAGTGGGCATGGCTGCCAGCGGGGTGCTGGCCGAGGGAGCGCCTACCCGTGACTGGGGCCGTGGGGTGGTTGCACTGTTTTGACATCAGGTTGGCAGGGTCTGCTGAACTGGAGATTGTGTGTGCCCTTTGTCCCCAGCATTTCCCTCCAGGGACCCTGGCCCGTGGCGTCACTGGTCACTGTAGCTTGTTTACACGGCGCAGCGGGAGCCAGAGGATGCCCATGCTTGGGGTACAGCCGTACCCTGGGCATTGAGCAGCCACTGGAACCGTGCCACCAGGCCCCCCCGCACCCCAACTGCTCGTGGCGTCGTGCTTCCAGGCGCCCGTTTACCGTACACGTGTCTATGTTTTGTAGGCTTGTGAGTGGTAACTCCATTGAAGAGAAGCTGTTGAAAAACGGAACCAAAGACTTGATCCGGGAAGTAGCCGCTCAGGGCAATGACTACTCCATGGCCTTCCTGACACAGGTACCCATCAGTGGCCTGCAGTCCTCCTGGTTGCTGTGTGATGGCCGGGGGCGGGGTGGCGTGTGTGGATGAGGAATTGCCAGGCGGTTTCCCTGGTGATGCAGTCTGACGCTCAGGTCAGGTGCTGGCCCATTTTCAGCTGGACACTAATGTGCGTTTCGTGTGCAGCGGACCATCCAGGAGCTGTTTGAGGTGTGTTCTCCCACCGACGACGCCGGCTTCCCAGTGAAGGCAGAGGAGTTCGTGGTCCTCTCTCAGGAGCCTTCTGCTACAGAAATCATCGCGCCCAAAATTGCAAGACCTTTCATTGAGGTGAGGACAGATCGCCTACCCTGGAGGTCACAGAGGATTTGCCGCACCTGCTGTGGGCCCTGAGCACCCTGCCTGCTCTG
Source organism: Callorhinus ursinus (assembly GCF_003265705.2). Classification (NCBI taxonomy): domain Eukaryota; kingdom Metazoa; phylum Chordata; class Mammalia; order Carnivora; family Otariidae; genus Callorhinus; species Callorhinus ursinus. Next base: position 40,781 of record NW_027397210.1, on the reverse strand, counting down.
CAGGCCCCCCTCGCTCAGCCCTGGCACACCCTGCCTGCCCGCTTTCTTTCTCTTATGGGCATTTTCGTCTGGAAAAGCAGGTAAACAGCAGTGGAGAGTCTGGGGGCCTCAGGCACCTGCTGCCCAGCTCAGCGGCCATCCCTGTCCTCATCGGCTCTTCCTGAGCCACACTGCCTCCCCTGAGCCGTAGCGAGCGGCTGGTGGCAGGGAGCACCTCGCCTGTCCTGTCTGCCCTGCCCTGCCTGGCCCCACGGCCTGCTGTCTCGGCTCCTGTCTGAGAGGCGCCCCGTGTGCGAGTGTAGATGCACACCCGGTTCTGAGGACAGTACAAAGGAGAACGTGAACGATCTTGTTAATACCTTTTTATGTTGGTTGCTTGATGAAATAACATTTGGGTATATCTGGTTAAATAAAATACTGCCATTTATACATTCACGTGAGCTAGAGATGCTAGATTACGTGGCTTGTG
>NW_027397210.1:32724-40212 GCF_003265705.2 Callorhinus ursinus | reverse complement strand
CTCCCCCTCCTCCCCCTCCTCCCCCTCCTCCCCCTCCTCCCCCTCCCTCCTTCCTGGGTGTCGTTTTGCGGGCTCTTAGCCTCGTGGGGATCCCCGTGTCCTGGGCCTCTTCCCGCACCCTTGCCCGTGGTAGAAGGCTGCACTAGGTCCCTTGTGGCACCTCTCCACCCCCGTCCCCGTGCCCTTGGTGAGGAGGACTTGCCGCAGCCTCGGCTGATTTAAAAATTCTCATTTGGTTGAGAAGTAATAAATGTGTGAGGTGAAGCCTTCGAGAATTTGTCATGAAAAGCAAGTGTCCCTCACCAGACCCTCCCTCTCTGCTCAGCAATGACCACTTGATGCGGTTCCTCCTGCCTCCCTCCTGGAGTTTCCTGTGTACGATGACCCCACACACAGACACCTTGTGGCTCCTTCTGCATCTGGAGGGATAGATAGATCAACCCTGTTCTTTTAAAAACAGGTGTTATGTGCACGAGGTTAAAAAGAAAAAGTTGGTTGTTTGCCAGAAATAATGATTTTTCCACTGAAAGTCTCGCGCGTGTCCTGGGAGAGAAATGAGAGGCAGCAGAGTGTGTGCTTGTGGAACATGGTGTTCTCTGTGCAGTTGTCTTGGGGACATGTGCGTACCACACAGAGCGGCACGCTGGCTCAACACACAGGCACTGTCCATGTGTATTTGTTGAATGCCCTGCCGTGCTTCAGGCATGTTCTAGGCAGGAGGGACCTAGTGTTGACTAAACCACGTAGTGTCCCCCCGTCCCCCCCCCCCCCCCGCCGTGAAGCTTACATTCCAGTAAGAGGAGAGATTGTAAGCCAGCAGACGAGTAGATCACAGACTCTCCCTGCTGCGGTGGCGAGCAGTGCCGAGGGCCCCCACAGACAGTGGATGATGTCCAGGGAGGGGTGGCAGGGGGTCAGCAGGGGATGGGGGGTAAGGGAGGTGGGGCCTGGCCGTGTTCTTAAAAACGGCCCTCTGGCTCTGTGCCGAGTCTGGATTGTGGGGGCCGGAGCAGAGGGCCGTGGCAGGGGCACAGGCGGAACCGCCACGCATGGAGTAGCAGTACCAGGATGACTTCCCGGACGTCCGGGACACCCGGGACGTCTCCAGCAGGGGTGGTGCTCTTTAGAGGATTCGTGCAGGAAAATGGCTTTCGGTGAACGTTTTGTTGAAGCACGAGAACCTCCTGAGAGGCATGCGTGTCACAGAGAATCAGCTTGAGAGGGCGCTCCAGGGAAAGCCCCCAGAAACTGCCTGCCCCCTCACCACTTGCGTCCCCCAGGGCTGCTCTTCTGCCTCCTGACCACCAGCATGGGGCTGCCCGTGCGGGTCTGGCTTCTGGTTGACGCTCCACTCCTTGGGTCATCGTGATTTCCTTCTCCGGCCCACCATCTGTGTTTGAGCCATGTGTCTGTGAATATTTTCTGTGTGTCTCTTGGCAGACGCACCGATGCATCTCTGCTAACTTTTGGGTAGTGCACCTTAGGGTGGGGCCCTGGGGTCATCGGGGAGGATGCATGTGACCCACCGGGGCTGCCAGGCAATTTTCCAAGTTGGCCAGGCTTCTCTGTCCTCTGTCAGCCGCATAGGACTTGAGACGTGGGGTGTCGTTCCCAGCAGTGTGTTGGCGGATGTGCCCGTGTCTCTGGTTGGATTTGCCTTTGCTGTCGGCCCACGAATTTGTGTCTGCATGTCCCTAGCAGAAGTGTTTGCTCACGTCTTTTCTCCTCTTTTTTGGTTAACCCAGCTGTTGCTTTTCCTCGGTGGTTTGTTGGCGTTCTTCCTGTGTTCTGGGCGGATACGTGTGGCATACCTTCCTGTGTTCTGCAGTCTGCCTTTTGGAATGCTTTCAGGGGCAGGGACTCTGGACTCTGAAGCCGCCCAGTGGCCCGTCTTTATCACGGTTGCTGCTCTCGGCGTGCTGCCTAAGAGACGTTCTCCTGACCCCGGGTCGTCAGGACGTCCTCGCTCGTTTTCCTACGGGTGCTTCAATGTTTATCTTTGTACTTAGAAGTGTGGTCTGTGTGTAGTGTGAAGTCAGGTTACGTTTTAAACTGCAGGTTTTGCCAGGTCGCCAAGAAAAGAGGTTGTATAACTCATAATTGACACCTGGTAACCAGAGACCGCTGGCTTGTGCCCGATGCGCGAGTGTGCGTTCCACACTCGGCCACGCCTGTCAGGCCTGAGCTCCGGGCTATGGGAAGGCGCCTCCTTCCTTCCACTGGTGTTTCTTGGTCTGTGGTGGTGCCGACCGTCTTACATGCCTGTCGTCTGTGGGCTTGGTTCTGGCAGCCGTGGCGTTGGGTCGTTTGTGTCCTGTTCATGCCGTGGACAGCAGCCTGTGTCTCGTGCACCGTGAAGACTCGTTCTCGTCTGTCAGAGCCGCGGCTGCGATGCATGTCGGTTTGAGGTTGAATGAGGTGCCCCGTCCCGCTCTGTCCTCAGGGTTGGGAGCTTCGTGGGATGGCAGCACGTGGCTCTTCCGCCCCGGGCTTGCTGTCCATCGTGGCCATGAGCCGCTCACACTCATTCTCTGCCTCCCTCGGCGCTTCTTTCTCCGGGCTGAGCGGGTCCTGAACAAGAGCGTGTCACCACCGGGGGGCTGCACGTGCAGTGAGGTGTCTTGTTGGCGCTACGTAGGGCGGCTCCTTCTCAAAACCCCGTAATTTAAAAATATATGAAAGTAGTATGAACACGTAATCTCTTTAGGCCCTCAAGAGCATCGAGTACCTGGAGGAAGACGCCCAGAAAGCCGAGGAGGAAGCCGTGCTGGGGTCGTCCGGCTCTGACAGCCCGAGGTGGGGTGAAGAGCCGTCGCAACTGGAGGAGTTAGCCGACTTCATGGAACAGGTTTGGGAGCTTTCTCTTGTGCACTTCAGCTTAATTTTTTTCCATACACCTTGATGTTTTAAACACTTGTCTCTTCTGTGAAATTTTGCTTGGTCGCTGAGTAAGAATGGTCACTTTCTTGATTCAAGTGTTGGTGGGGGTCGTATGAGGACCTTAACCTTCATTAACTTGCTGTTAACCCTGTTCAAACAATGATTTTTGAAACAGCTTACACCTATTGAGAAATATGCTCTGAATTACCTGGAATTGTTCCACACGCCTACGGGCCCCGAGAAAGAGGGGAACAGCGAGGTAAGGGCAGGCTCAGCTTTCAGAGTCAAATTTGGCCTGAAGTAAATGTGACTTGCGTGGAATTAAAGGCATAAAAACCAAACCCACCAGTGTAGAAACAGATTGAAAATGGAGCAGCTCGGTGCTTGATGGAGGGTTATGTGTTGGGGGCGGGCAGGGGTCCAGGGCACGTGGACCTGTAGCTGGGACAGCTCGTGCGAGCCAGGGGCGGGCTGGGTCACGGCGGGTGGGGCCTGCCGCGGCCGAGTCTCAGGGCCCCTCTCCGCGGCCTTCCCGCCAGGATGCCGTGCTGACTGCCGTGAGGGAGTGGGAGGCCCGGAACGCCAGGGCCCTGCGGGAGAGGGAGACGCGGGCGCTGCAGGAGCAGGAGCAGGAGCAGCTTCTCACCTACACGCGGGAGGATGCCTACAACGCGGTATGCGGGGCCCAGGATCCCGTGCGTTTCCGCGGGACCATGCCCTTCTCCAGGTCTGGCAGCCCTTGTGTGATGCTTGGCCCTTGGTTGTGCATTTCTGGTCACACTTGGGCTTTTCCCCAAATGTGGTTAAACGGTGGTGTGGGTACTTTGAAGACCTCCTGAGCACACAGGTAGATAGCTGGTGCGCCTGAGCCGGTGCCGCACTGAGACACTGCCCTTGCCCTGCAGGAGTATGTGTGTGAAGGTGCCGACGGGCAGATGGAAGTCATGCCGGTGAGCGCCCGTCTCCCTGAGTGTGGGGGTGGCTGCCCTCCCTGAGGCGCACAGCTCACAGCTCTCCCTTCTCCACGCAGCTCTGGACGCCGCCCACGCCCCCCCAGGATGACAACGACATCTATGTGGACCCGGTCCTGTGTCTCACGTACGAGACCACGCCCATCCCAGAGTCCAAGCTGCCTCCCGTGTATGTGAGGAAGGAGCGCAGGCGGCACCGCACGGACCCCTCAGGTGCGTACCCTGCGGCCAGGCTTGCGTGTCCCCTCGCTTTGTGCTCATGCACGGGGGGGGGGGGAAGCTTTAGGCTTACGGTCCACTTGGCATTAAAGCAGGCGAGTAGGTGTGTGTCCACGGAGGCTCCCTGGTGACAGGCCTCCTCAGGTGCCATCACCCTTGTTTCCTGCTCTCGAAGGCAGGGTCCTCGTTTGTTGACAGCCTCGCTGAGAAGGGCTCTCTGTCCAGTTGCAGGCAGAAAGAAGAAGCCACGTCATGGGGAGCCGGTCGTCCCTCCTCGCTCGCTGTTTGACCGTGCAACACCCGGCATGTTGAAAATGCGACGGGAGGGGAAGGAGCAGAAGAAGAATATTCTGTTGAAGCAGCAAACCCAGTTTGCCAAGCCTTTGCCGACTTTTGCCAAACCAACGGCCGAGTCGGGCCCAGACAACCCTGAGTGGCTCATCAGCGAGGACTGGGCGCTGCTGCAGGTGAGCACGGCCCACAGTCTACGTCCTGTGGTCTCAGTCCTCGGGAGAGCGTGTGCCCCTGCGGATGCAGCTCGTTGACCCGTGGTACCTGAAACCCGGTCCCACAGGCCGTGAAGCAGCTCCTGGAACTGCCTCTGAACCTCACCATCGTGTCCCCGGCCCACACGCCCAACTGGGACCTCGTCAGTGACGTGGTCAACTCCTGCAGCCGCATCTACCGCTCTTCCAAGCAGTGCCGGAGCCGCTACGAGAACGTGCTCATTCCCAGGGAGGAGGGGAAGGTGAGGGCGGACGCCTCCTACTCGCGCGACCGCGGAACTCCAGCCCCCGGGCCCAGTGGAGGCTGGCGAAGTCGTGGCCCCGGGCCTGAGAGCTTGCCCGACGTGCCTGGAAAATTCCAGGTGCCGTCTGGAGGCTCCCGTGCCACCTGAGGGCTTGGTCCTACCTTCGTGTCTTTTTTTCCCTTTCGTTTCTTAAGACAGCCTCGGGTGAGTGAAAGGGCCTTTGTTTGGCTCTCTTGGCTTATTTGAAGAGAAGCCCTGTGCCGTTGCTCTGGGCTCCTACCGGGCTCATCGGCTGCCACGGTGCTGGGACCAGCTCTGGACTCTGGTTCCGGTTGACCGTGTGCATCACATAGGCCGAGTGCACAGAGGCTGGGTACTCAGTGTCTTTCCCAGGAAGACCGCGGTGGCGGCAGCCTGACCCCGCGAGAGCCAGCCCTGCGGACAGGTGCATGTGCCATGCGGTTTCCACCCGCAAGCCTCTTGTTCTTCTTGATCTGAGAGGGTCTCTTTCTGTTTTCCCTCTGCTGTCTTCACTGCTTCCCTTTCTTGCCACTCGCCCATCTGCCTGCCCTCCGGAGAATGTCCAAGTCCTGTGCACAGAAGGCGTGCATGCGTGGCGGGCTGCCACGTGGCAGGCTGCCGGCGTCGACAAGGGTCCCACGGAGCCTGCTGCCTGTGACAGACGGCGCAGGGCAGATGCGGCAGAAGCGTACACGCAGGGCCGAAATGCAAAAATCACTGCTCTGTCATTTCTGTTTTCGTGTTCCTAAAAACATTAGTCTTAAAGCATTTATTTGCTTTTTGTTTAAGAACAAAAAAAGCAAGTGTTCCTCACACTACCACTTATGATGCCTTTACCAGAGAGACTCCGTGGAATTTTCTGTCTGGCTGTTATGTGTTGGAAGCACGTCTAGCGACAGCCATGACATTAACGTAGAAAAACATGAAGCTGAAGCTCTGTGCTCCGTTATAGCTCGGTGAGAAGCTAACCTAGAGAGAAAGGCAGAAATGCGTTTATTAGCTATGAGGGGCATGCTGTGGATAAGTCGGCAAGCAGCTGTGCAGAAGGCCACGTGATGGGGTCAGGACCAGCCAGGAGGTCGGTGTTTGCAGACACGGGCTGGCAGCCACGTGTGGGGTGGGGCAGGGCAGGGGCTCCCTCCCCGCCGATCACTATCTGGGCTCACCGTCGGGCGGTCGTGTGACTTACCTGCTCTTATTCTTGCTCTTTTTCTCCCTCACTTTTCTGGGCCACGGGAGTGCTCCCAGACGCGGTCCCCGATCAGGGCCCGCCTGTGCTGGTCTTGTCGTGAGTCTCCTCTGACGTGGCTGTCCTTGATAGGAAGTCTTCACTTGGTACAGACACTGCAGGAAGTCGCGTACGCATGGCCCTCCCGTGCACGGTTCCTACTGTGGAGCAGTTTCCATCCTGCACGCTGTGTTCGAGTCCCAGTTACAGGGCAGTCAGAGCCTGGAGGTGCAGGGGAGGGTCCCGGGGAGCCCTGTGGCCCAGCCGGGATTTGGTTGCTAACAAGCACGCTGGCTTTACACACACAACGTCATGAGACTGGAGCGTTCTCCCTGAAGTTCTGTGGGGCACTGAGGTGTCTTGGGAGCGAGCAGGTGCTTGGCTTCGCTGTAGGACTTAGGCCAGAGAGATTACCCGGCACAGGTAATGCCGTGAAGGCCCGAGAACACACTCCCAGCCACGCAGTGCCTCTCCCCTTCCCTGTGCCCTGTGGGTGGAGGCCCGTGGGAGGGCAGCCGTTGCTTGCTTCCCGGGGTCTGTTGCCGACGGAGGTGCGCTGGCTCGGCCTCACTGCCATGTGACCTTGGGCACTTTGCCCAGTGGTCCTCTTTCCCTGCGCAGGCGGGGAGCTGTCCTGCTCTGGGTGATCGCAGGCTCACGCGAGGTGGCGTGTGGAGAGGAGCAGTGTCTGCAGGCGGTGGGCGGCAGGGACGTCGAGCCTCGGGAGGAAGTAACCAGGTTCAGTCTGGGAAGTTTGAGGTCAGGCTTGCACACGAGCCACCGTCTGACTGACGTGCTGCCTTCGGTTTTGTCTCAGAGTAAGAACAACCGGCCCCTGCGCACAGGCCAGATGTACGCCCAGGACGAGAACGCCACGCACACGCAGCTGTACACAAGCCACTTCGACCTGATGAAGATGACGGCCGGCAAGAGAAGCCCCCCCATCAAGCCTCTGTATGCTTCCCACATCCTTCCCGCCCCTCCCCCGTGACGAGCTGGCGCTGGTTCGCCGGCCGCATGGCGTGTCCGTCACGCGGCCTTCTTCGGCAGCGGTTTCTTGTCTGCTAATGGTTGTATCCTTTCCCGCACTGCAGGCTCGGCATGAATCCCTTTCAGAAGAACCCCAAGCACGCCTCCGTGTTGGCAGAAAGGTATTTCTGTATTTTCCACTATTGGAAATGATCTCATTTTAGTGTGGTCAGCGAATCGTGCAGTCTGTGCGTCCAGGCAGGGCCAGCAGGGGGCCGCGAGTGCCACAGGTCATTGCCATGACGAGGGTCTGTCCCTGCTCGCAGGCCACAGGGGACGCGGGCGGACGTGACGGGGCTGTGGGAGAGGCTTTGTCCTTTCTCGGCCGTGCCCACCTCTAATCTGCCATGTGTTTTATTGGTTCTGCCTTAAAGTTAAATCCCACATAG
>NW_027397210.1:3207-32714 GCF_003265705.2 Callorhinus ursinus | reverse complement strand
CGTGTGAGCAGGTGCGGTGGGCCGCGCGGGCGTTTGCCGCACACTCCCTGTGCTGTCGGATGTTTGCTTTACGATGAGGTGGTGGGAACCACATGTCTACATGAAGCCCGGGTGCTCATCTGGCTCAAGCCTTCATAGTTGCCCAAGGGAGGGTCTGCAGTACACTGAGGGCCCTGCTTTGTCCTTACTGCTCTCAGTGTTGCCCCCAGCGGGGCGCATCTTGTGCTGAGACCCCTGACTGCCTCTCCTGGCCACTCCGAGGTGGCCCGAGGCCTGTGCTGCCCGTCCGACTCTGTGGGCCTGGACTCCGCAGGATGCTCCCTGCCTCACGGCCGTGCCCTACCACTCAGGCCTGGGACGGTCTTCCTGGACGTCTGCGTGGCTCGGGCCCAGGATCCCCTCACACGTCACCTTCCCCACCTTGTGGACAGTTGCACCCTGGTCCTGTATCACGTTCTTTACTTGAGTTGTGTGGTGTCTGGGTGCCTCTGGGGGTAGGGGTTCTGAATCCTGGAGTACAGAGCAGGCGATAGTGTGTGTTTGTGGATGAAATCAACAGATTGTTTCACCCAACTGGCATTTATTGGCAGGCTTCGTGCCTACCGCTCTGTTGGGCCCAGCGGTTGAGTAGCGAGCAGAAGGCCGTGTTCTTGTTTCCATATCTGCGAGACGCAAACTCAGAGTAATCTTAACAGAGGTCGAGGATCCCTCCTGCAGGTGGATGGAACAGTCTGGCAGAACCCAGGGCGAGCGGGGCCTGGGGGGAGGAGACAATGGGGTGTTCCTGCTGGATGTCACCCCAGCGTGAGGGGATGTTGGGTTGGCCATCATGGGTTTGCAGTGTGTGGAGCCAAGGAAGAGGGGTTACAAGGCAGGTCCACAGGACAAGCACAAGGGGCCCGGGGTTGTACCTCCAAAGGTGGGGGAGCAGGCAAGCAGGGAGGCAGGTACACTGGGGGCACCATGCGGAGGAGGCTGAGGGCCTCAGTGGAAATAGGTTCAGTGTGAAGCCCAGCTGGGGTGAGGTGGACGGAGGCTGTGAGGTGAGCGCAGGCCTGCGGCGTCCTGGGGGCTCAGGTTGGTTTCTGTGTTTGGCTCAGATTGCAGGGATGGATCCCACGTGGGCTGGTGGACATGACTAGAAGGTGGGCAGTTGAGGGGAGAAGAGAGCTGGGCGTGTGGGTCCACAGCCGAGTGGGGACTCAGCCTTCTGCAGTCCGGGTGTCCTCTGAGGATCTCGAGGCGGCAGCCAGGGGTGAGGGTGTGAGGGTCCATGAGGAGTCGGCCAGGCCGTGCACCAAGGAGGAAGAAGTGACGCTGGGTGGCCTGGGTGGGGGGCCTTGCTGTGCATGGGGTCAGCTTCTCTCTCGTCAGTGAAGACACTTGGGCCCCACGTGGAGCTGGCAGACCAGGGGAGCCTGGGTGTAGCTTTGCCAAGTGCGATGGAATGGAGGGAGCGCTGGTGCAGGAAGGCCTGCATGTTCATGTGAGAGCGGGGGCGGGATGGGGGCTCTGAGCAGACTGACGTGGTTGATGTTAGCGAATGGGTAAGAAGTCAGCCAAGCGAGCTGGGATGAGCATTGGGGGTGGGGGGAGCTGACATGCAGCAGCAGTAGACAGGTGCGGTGCCCAGGGGAGGCCCGGAAGTGGGGGTGGTGTGCACGAGGTTTTAAGGAAAGCCAGGCTCTCGGGTAGGAGTCAGAGCACTGGGTGGGTCACAGTAGTTTGGGGCGGCGGGGGTGGTGGTGGTGCAGGAGCAAGGGTTCTGTGAAGGGTGCGGAGGCCTGTGGGGACTTCATGGCCCTGGGCTGGGAGGGGGCCCTCCCTCCCCCTGGGCTTTGCTGGTCAGCCTCTGCGCCTGGGGAGCCTGGTGGCACGGGAGGCAGCCTGGGTCCTGACATCAGTCCTCACGGACATGGGGGCATCTGGCAGGCCGGAGGGGGACCTGGTGACACAGGGCTACGGACAGCTTCTTGGAAGAGGACTGATGCCCTGCTGGGGAGGGAGGGGAGGCCTGGCTTGGAGCAGGTGGTCAGTTTGGTGGACTGGGTGGGAGGGGGCAGGTGGTTTGCTCTGAGTTGCACCCGCACACATTTCGGGGCACCTGATACCCCAGGCACTGTCCTGGGTGCTGCTGTGGTGGACCAGGCCCCAGCCTGCTTTCTGGAAGGTTCTGTGTCGAGAGGAAACGGGAGACATGGTCTTGGACGGTCTGGGCAGCTTTTGTCTTTGTGGAGAGATTTGATGGGAACTGCTTTCTAGCGCCTGGCGCCTCGGAGGGGTGAGAGCTCTGGGTGGGTTTCTGGGGTGTTCTGTGCCTCAGAGCGCGTCCGTTTATTTTTGTCTCTGCTGTTGTCTTTCAGTGGGATCAACTACGACAAGCCGCTGCCTCCCATTCAGGTCGCATCTCTCCGAGCAGAGCGAATTGCCAAAGAGAAAAAGGTGTCGTTGCCGGGCCTGGACGTGGTTGGGGTGGCGGGCATGGCGGGCTCCTCCCCACGGCGCCTCTCCTCTCCGCCTCTGCAGGCGCTGGCCGATCAGCAGAAGGCACAGCAGCCACCCGTCGCGCAGCCCCCACCGCCCCCGCCACAGCCGCAGCCCCCGCCGCCCCAGCAGCCGCCCCCGCCTCTGCCCCAGCCCCAGGCGGCTGGCAGCCAGCAGCCTGCGGGCCCACCAGCCGTCCAGCCGCAGGCCCAGGCGCAGGCCCAGGCACAGCCCGCACCGCCCCCGCCGAAGGTGCCCCCGGCGATCACAACGGTGGGCAGTGCGGCCGTGCTGGTGAGAAGGCCGCCCCTCCCCGGCGCGGGCGCCTGTGGGCACGCGGGGCAGGGCAGTCTGTTCAGACGCGGTGCGTCTTCCGCAGAGGCAGCGGCAGCGGGCCCTGCCTCTCCCGGGTGGGAGGGAGCATGCAGAGGGGCGCCTCACCACACTCTGCCCACTCCGGACTCTGGCTGGCCGGGTCGGTTAGTGGCGATTTGGGCGGTGGAGGTGCCCAGGGAGTTTGGAGTTTGGTGGGATTTGTGAGGTGTCATTGTCACGTCACCCTGCAGAGTGAGTACCGTTTGCACCAGCGTGCGAGCTTCCCTCACGGCTGGTACGTGCGTGCTCTTGCACACGTGTGTGCATGAATCTTCGGTGCCCGTTGGAGAAGGCGGTAAACCGAGCACACAGAAAAGGGGCAGAAAGGCAGACTTGTGACGTTACGCGGTCTGTGCTGCATGTGCCCGTGTCCGTGTGACACGGACCTCGGAGCCCCCCGTGGGGAGGACGCCTGGGGACTGCAAGGGAAAGCCCGCTGCCTTGCACTGCCAGCCAGGTGGGGGGCGTGGTCTGTCCTCGCTTGCGGTTCAGTCTGCTGCAGCAGGATGGCCATGGGGCCTGGGCAGCCTGGCTCTGCAGTCAGAAAGCCGCTCCCTCAGCCCCTGCTAACGTGGCCCCAAGGGCACCGTGGTGGACGGCCAGGGAGGGACTCTGTGTGGAGCCCTGTCGCCCCGGGCGGCAGCCTGAGTACGGGAGTCTGTGGGCAGAGAGCAGGCCACAGCAAGCACAGGGGCCCCAAGCCTGGCAGTGGGGGGCTCAGGAGAGCCTGTGCGGGGCATGGGGGCGGGGGTCGGCCCATGCGGCCGCGTAGCCAGGCGCGAGGGTGGATGTGACTCCGATGAAGTGGGAACACTTGGAGGTTTTGTGAAGGGGAGAGCTTGCGCTCCAATTCCTATGGTTTTCTGTGTTCAGCAGGCCGGAGCCATGAAAACGTCTGTCCCGGGGACGAGCATGCCGACGGGTAAGAAGCCCGAGATGCCCCCCGTCCGAAGCCATGCTCCCCCCCGGGCTCTGCCTCACAGCTCTGTCCCCGTAGGCACGGTGAGCGGGAACGTCATCGTGAACACCATCGCAGGGGTCCCTGCCGCCACCTTCCAGTCCATTAACAAGCGCCTCGCTTCGCCCGTGGCGCCGGGAGCCTTGACCGTGAGTTGTCCCTGCTCCTGTGACCTAGGGCCCTGTGAGAGTTGTTTGTCTGGTGTTTGGGTTTTTGTTTTGTTTCGTTTTTAGTTTGTCTAATCTTGACACCCAGCGTGGGGCTTGAGCTCATGATCCTAAGATCAAGAGTTGTGTGCTCCCCCAAACGAGCCTCTCGGGTGCCCTGAAAGTTGTTTGCTTTGTAAAGAAATATCCCAGCAGTGCCGAGAGCAGTGACACAGGCTGAATTTTGTAAGACAACGTGAACGTTCAGGAGTTCAGGAAATGGCTTGCATGGTGCGCTTATGAGGGCATATGTGTTGAGACCCCTACCCATGGCGGTTCTCAGAGGAGGAAGGCAGGGTGTGAGGGGTGTTGCTGCCTGCATGGCCGGGTGCTGCACGTGCCGCATGACAGGTTTGCTTGTGGGGGACACAGGGATGCAGAGATGGGCTCCCTCGGGGGGCACCGCACGGGTGGCATGGCGTCCACAGGGGCAGGGGTGCTGCTGTTGCGTGCATCGTCAGAGCGCGCGGGGGCCGGGTGAGGCGCGTCCAGACCCGTGTGTGGGAAGCAGGGAGGTGCCAAACCTGGGCAGAGCCATCTGACCCTCTGAGCGCAGAACCAGAGGAGACCTTGTACTCATTGAAAGGCGCACCCCGTGTTCAGCCACCTTGTCTTTGGTGTTCCCCATAAATGACAAAAATAAACAGCTAAGGTTAAGGAGATGAAATGCACGTCTCCTTTTCCAGTTTAGTTACGTATCGGGAGGCAGCACGTGACCTGTGTCGCTCCCTGCTGGGCTCTGGAAAGTGTCTTTTCTACAAAGGTGTTGTTGTGGTAATTGAGACAGGATGGCATTGGCAAGAGGACGGGCACAGCTCCATGGAGTAGGGCCCAGGGTCCAGCAGTAACCCCCCCGGGCATGTAGTTAGCTGACTTCCATTTAGAGTGCTGAAGGAGTGCCAGGAGAAGGGATCGTCTTCCAACAAGTGGTGCTGGAAGGACAGCGTTGCCACACACGGGACTGGGAACCATGGTCTGTAACTGGCCCTGGGTATGAAGAGTCCCTCAAGATGGATCGTAGACCTAAGTGTAAAACCCAGAACTACAAGACTTTTAGAAGAAAATCACAGTAGAACATCTTTGCTTGCTTGGTTCAGGCAGAGATTTTCTAGGATCCCAAAGCCCTTGAATCGTGAATAAAAAATTGGTAAGTTTGTCTTCATCAAAATCAACGACATCTGCTGTTTGAAAAATAGGAAAAAAATGGAAAGCATGGAACATATTTGTAGGATACATGTGACAAAGGCCCGGTTTGCAGATTCGTTGAGGATTCTTCAGTAATAAGAAAATGTTATAAAACACGGACAAAAGATTTGCGCAGTTACTTCACCAAAGAAGCAATAGGGATGACAAACAAATGTGAAAAGATGTTCAACATTGTTAGTCATCGGGGAATCCCGTGAAAACCACAGTGAGATGGGGCTCCTGGGGGCTCAGTCACTTGAGTGTCCGACTCTTGGTTTTGGCTCAGATTGTGATCTCTGGGTCGTGGGCTCGGGCTCCGCGCTGGGCCTGGTGCCTGCTTCAGATTCTTTCCCTCTGCCCCTGCCCCCACTAAAAAAAAAAACAGACAAAAGACCCACAGTGAGAAGCTACCACATATATCTGGGAGCGGCTTTAGAAGCAGAAGCATGGCCGTGGCGGACGCCGGCAGCGAGGCAGCATGGCTGGAGTCCACGTTGCTGACGGCTCGCAAAATCTTAGAGTCGCGGGGGAAGTCGGCCACTTCTGATAAATGTACACTTACTGGACAACCTCGCACTTCCACGACGGGTTTTCCCCCAAGGGAAGTAAAAGCATACATCTGCACAAGAAACCGTGAGTGTGCCTAGTGGTTTTATTTGTAGTTACTAAGAAAGGAAACAACCCAGAGGGCCTTCCGCGGCCACGTGGACACCATCTAGGACTGCCCAGCTATACAAGAGATTGAGCTGCTGGGCTGAGCAACAGGGTGGGCGACTCTCAGACACACTTGGCCATGATGAGAGTTTCAGGAGGCCTTTACGCTGCGTGATTCTGTTTAATGTGGAAAAGGCAGGGTCATGAGGGCAGGAGACGGGTCCGGTCTGTACCTGGGTCGTGGCGTCTACCTGGCCGTCTGCACTCGTGAGCATTCACAGTCCGTATCCTGAAGGGGGCGGATCGTACTGTGTGTAAATCATACTTTAATGAATCTGGCTTTACAAATTAGGATATTCCCAGGTAATAACAGCATATATGAGAAGTTTTTCTAGTGTGTGACGTAGGATTATTTTTCTTTATACTTTGCAATAAACCACTTTTTGATTCAGTCGTCTTAATCCGTAACAGCTCTCAGGTAGGCCTGCGATGCTCAGACATTCTCGGTGACCGACACCATTCCTCAGGTGAGAGTGAAATTGCCCAATTCATTGCACGTGATGTTTTATTTCGAAAAAGATGTATTTCTGCGTATGATATTTTGGAAGATAAAGTAACTCATCCATAAGGTATCTTTTGAGTAGCTCTTAAAGACAAGATACTCTAGCTGGTGATGTGGGACTAGAAACTGGACTCAGACACTCAGCTGGCTTCCCCAGGGCTCTTGTAGTCCTGGGGCTGGACTGGGAGAGAGGTCCAGTGACAGGGCGGGCTTTCAGGGCTTCCGAAGGACGGGACGACGTCATCCACACACGGCTCTTTGGTCCTGGGAGGGGTGTGGGCTGTACAAGGCACAGCGAGCAGGTCTGTTTAGGGAGGCATAGACAAATGTGTTAGCAAAGTAGCAGTGGTTCCTGCACCTGCCAGGAGGCTCTGCGCGCCTGTGTGTGCTTGACACCAGGAGATGCCGAGGCTAGCTGGTCGTAGAGTTTGGGTATCCAGCTAAAGAGGATGGCTTTTGTTTGCTAGGCAGCTGGGAGCCCTTGATAGTCTCTGAGTGGATTCAAGCAGAAAAGGGCAGAGTGAAAACCATTTTGGAAATCCAGGAACGGATTTCTGTTTCTGGTAATAAGGTGAGGTTAGTTATGCTACTTTCTTAACCAAACTAAAATGATTGGGTAAGAAAATTTTTAATCTTAAAAGTTTTAAGGAGCTGACAAAAGAATACATAAGGATTAGGGCAAAATCTAAGGGAAGAAACCCAGAGAGAAAAACGGTGCACTGAGGCGGGGTCTGCCCTGGAGCACCTTTTACCTCATCTGGTGGGAGACTCCAGCGCGAGCCTGAGGCTCGAGCTGGGAGCCCCGCAGCTGAGCCCTTGGGGCGGGGCTGAAGCAGAAGGGAAACCCGCCTGCCCTCCATCCACCCTGGCGCTGAGCGGAGGGGGCTGACTCCCCCTACGAAGCTGTGGCCACACGTCGGCCTTCTGTCAGTTTGCAGCTAGAGCAGGCAAAGCCTCGAGTGGGCGGTGTTCCCGGGTGGGCAGCCAGAAGCAGGTGCAGGTGCAGGTGCTCTGGAGGAGCTCGCCTTCGACCTGGACTCCTTAGAGCCGCCACAGGTGGTTTTCCAGCGTGGTGAGCAGCACAGAGCAGAAAAAACCAAACGGGAGGAAAGAGTGACACCACCCTGCCTCCACTTGGGGTAGTGGAGTCCGTGGGCACAGAACATAAAGCAGGTGTGCTTTTCCATTTTTGTTTACCTTTAAGAAGTCTCCACACCAGTGTGGAGCCCAGCGCAGGGCTCGAACTCACAACCCCGAGACCAGGAGCCGCACGATCCTCCCACTTGTGTGCCAGGTGCCCTCCTTATGGTTTTCCTAACATTTTTTTTTTTTTTTTGGTCTGGCTGAACTCACTGTAAGAATGCAGCGTATGCCGCACATAACATACTAAGTGTGTGTTCATCGACTGTGTCGTCAGTAAAGCCTCTCCGGCCAATAGTCAGCTGTTAGCGGTTAAGTTCTGGTCAAGAGACTTGTACTTGGATTTCCAATTGTGCAGGGGGTTTGGCGCCTGTAACCCCCACATGGTTCAAGGGTCGACCATAGAGAACTTCTGAAAACGAAAACTATGGTTATCAGAATTGGAGAACATCCCTGGTACTGGGCATCCGTTGACACATCCGTTGAGGAGAGAATTAGTGAACCGGAAGAGAAGTCAGGAGACATTTTCCCAAATGCAGCGCAGGGCGACAGCAGGGGCCGCATGGAAGAGCGCTGTGAGGTCGCGGAGGGCTGACTGGGACGTTGGAGTGTGCGGTTACTGAGTTCAGATGGGGAGGAGGGGCGCAAAGGCAGTGTTGGAAGATGTGAGTTTTCCAGAACTGAGCAGTGACACTGAGCTGTGTATACAGCAGTCTCCACTGAGCCCAATCCCGGACGGTGCCAACAGCAGAGAGGTCTGAGAGCAGCCGGGGGGGCACGGCAGCTTCCTTCTCGGGGGCAGGGAAGCCAGGAGCCTCTGGAACGGCATCTGTGCTGAATGAAAGCAAATCACTGCTGACCCTGCTCCGCCTCTTTTGGAAATAACTTGAAGAACACGGGTATGTGGGTGCAAAGGAACACTTCCAAGCAAACATGGGGCAGGCTAACGACAGGTGGGTCCGTGCGAAAGGACACACTTGAGGCAGAAGGTCTGAGAAGTGAGCACAGAGGCAGTGACGGTGGACAGTCAAGGTGGAGACTGACCTCACAGCAGCTACAAGGGGCTCCCTGCGGGGCCGACAGCAGGAATGCGCCACACAGAGTCTGGTGTGTAAGACAGCCAAGGGCCACTATGCGGAGACGCTCTGGACTCTTGTTCAGGAAAAGTGTGAGACTTTGACAAGTACTCATGGCATAATGTTTTTTAAATTATTATTTGAGAAAGAGCGCACGCATACACACGAGAAGAGGGAGCGGCAGGCAGAGGGAGAGGGAGAAGCAGACTCCCCACTGGGTGGGGAGCCCGATGCGGGGCTCAATCCCAGGACCCTGGGACCATGACACCTGAGCCGAAGGCAGACGCTTAACGACTGAGCCACCCAGGCGCCTCTCGTATAATTTTTAGATGAGCCACGAAAAGCGTAAAAAGAGTGTAGCTTCCAAACTTCGGGAGGAAAAGTGAGGTGAGAAAGAAAATGCTGTGAGTGAAAGCAGGAAAGGCGATTGAAGACACTTGGAGCCAGAGGGTTGACTAGAAAGCACAGAGTGCGATGCTGGAGTTAGCTGACCCTGGGAGTAGGGATGCTCAGAAGGGCCGGGGGTGAACCACACAGTCTGGAAGAACGTCCCGGCCGCCCGCATGGAGGGGCCGGCCGAGGCAGGGGGCACGTGCACCAGCCGTCTTGGAGGTGGAACCGGTGGGGTCCACAGTTGGAGTGGGACGGTGCGGCTGTAGCTCTGAGGCTCGGTGTGGGGCGTGGGGGGCAGCGGGGCTGCTCTGAGACGCCACGGGGCCTGTGCAGGCGGGAGGGGGGGCGGTGGCCAAGAGCGGAACCCTACGCTGTGTGTTTAGGGGGCAAGCACAGGTGTCTGCAGCGTAGTCAGAACCTCACGGTGTTCCTGGGGCCCAGACTGCCTTTCTCGTGAGGACAGAGGGGCAGGGCAGCGTTTCAGAACGGGAATAGGAGCGTTGCCATCTGAAACGGTTTTCTTCTGTGGTGACTGACCCACTCTGAAGCTCTTCCTTTCCTTGGGTTCAGATATGCGTGTCCTCCTAGCCGGTGCATGTGGAAGCCTTGAAGGATGGCGCGGAGTAACCTGACGACTTCCCCCGTTGCCTCTTGCAGACCTCTGGAGGCTCTGCTCCTGCCCAGGTGGTCCACACCCAGCCTCGCGCGGTTGGCTCGCCGGCCACGGCCACGTCTGACCTCGTGTCCCTGGCACCGACCCAGGGCGTTCGCGCGGTTACCTCCGTGACAGCCTCGGCCGTGGTCACTACCAGCCTGACCCCAGTGCAGACTCCGACCCGGTCTTTGGTGACTCAGGTGTCCCAAGGTAAAGGCAAGTGTGGTTTCCGGGTGAGGACACGGGCATGTGTCTGTCCTGGGAGGACGGGCGGGCCATGTGCGTGCGCAGCATGACGGCACCCCCTCTCCCAGCCACAGGGGTGCAGCTGCCCGGGAAGGCTATCACGCCCGCACACTTTCAGCTGCTCCGGCAGCAGCCGCCGCCGCCGCCGCCACCGCCGCCCTCTCAGGTGCAGGTTCCGCAGATCCAGGGCCAGGCCCCGTCGCCGGCACAGATGAAGGCCGTTGGCAAGCTGACCCCGGTGAGTACGTCGTAGGAAACTGCACACCGCTGTGCAAGGCCCCGTGTGTCACTTACTTGGAAGCACAGGTCTGCTGCTTGTGCTGCCCGTAAACACAGCTTTCCGCCCAGTGGTATGTCCGTGGCCGCGTGGCCGGCCTGTTGGCAGTGCTCTGGAGACCTGTCTTCCCACTTGCTGTCTGGTGCCCTGTGCAGTAGCTCAGGCTCCGGAGAAGCAGGCGGCTGCCTGGGTCCATTCCCAGCTGGAGAACATGCCGGTGGGAAGTGTTGCGGACGGTCTCAGAGATGCGGTGCTGGGTACTTGGTTTCTTCATGCGTAGTTCCTTTGCGGGGTTGAGTACTGATCACCCTGTGCATTGGCCATGCAGCTGCGTGTGTAAATGCATTCGTTTTGAAAGGAAGTGCTGTATTCCTGCCAAGACGGAGACGTGCTCTTGCTTGGCATGGAGAAACACGTACTAGAAACAAGACTGTATCTTAGAACTGCAGCTAGTTGCCGGGCCTGCCACAGTAAGTACCTGACCTTGGGCCTGCCCCTTCCCGGTTTCGGAGGGACAGGCGGGCGTGCTGGAGGGCTGTGGAGCACGCGCAAGCCCTGAGCTGTGGCTTCGCTAGTGCGGCCCCAGGACGTGCGCCACAGAGAGGAAATGCAACCGAGTAAGCCATTGAGCTCCTCCGTCGCAGCCGCCCCATTTCAGGGCTGCAGCGGGTGCGCGTGGCTGTGGCTAGCATACTGGACAGCGCAGATCGAGAACATGCCCGTCACCACGGGAGGCTGCGGGATGGCGCTAAATTAGAAAGTTGCTGGGCCCAGCACCCCCCACCCCGACGCCTGCCCCTCTGCCCTCCCTCGGCCTTTTCCTTCTCCCCTTCCTGCTTCTCCCCAGGACACGAGGGCCAGCCTGTACCCCTGCACACCCTCCCTCGGCTGCCAGAGCCCCGCTTCCCTGCTCGTTTGCCTGTGTCTGAATTCTCCACTCTGCCCCATCCTGAGTCAGTTTCAGAGTCATTGTCATTTTCAGATAGTTACGAACTACACAGTAGAAGTTTTCTGAAAAAATTGATTTCTTAAAATATTTTTTGGGCTATTTTGACATCTTGTTTTCACTTCTTTTAAAGACTTGGGATTCATTTATCAATTTATTCATTTGCAAACAATTGGAATAAAAAGTTGAGAGGTGTGGTACACATCTTATAATTTTAAAAATTCAAGAAGGACCATGATTTTAAGACTTTACAAAAATTTTATAGCACTACAGGTTTAAGTTGACGTATTTGCGAGTGAGAAAAACCGAGAAATTTTGCTTATGAGTTTACTCATTTGTCAGAATCACTGTTTTCTGGTTATCATCAATGATACGCGAGTTGTTAACAAAGGAACATTTAAAAAATGTCAGCCCTGGAGGATGGTTTGCATATTGTGTGTTACCCACTGTCTACCTTGGTGTTTAATGGATAGTACAAGAGTAACTTAAAACCGAGATTTATAACAAACGGAATGCAGTTAATATTGATGAAAAGCTACTTTATCTGGGTTTTAGGAACATCTGATCAAAATGCAGAAGCAGAAACTGCAGCTGCCCCAGCAGGCCCCCCCACCGCAGGCCCCGCCAGGGCCCCCACAGCCCGCTACACAAGTGCAAGTGCAGGCCCCGCCACCCACGCCGCAGCAGAGCCCCCAGCTGGCCACGGTCACGGCCCCGCGGCCCGGAGCCCTGCTCACGGGCACCACCGTGGCCAACCTCCAGGTGGCCCGGCTCGTAAGTTCCAGTTGATACGTTTGTTTTTCCAAAGCTGTGTCTTTTAACATTTAATTGCACTGTTACTGCTTGCTGAGGACCATGTCAGGTGTGCTGGCGGACCTACTAGTAAAGTAGAAGACGTGCGCCTTCCCCCAAGAGCTTAAGTTGTCCTCGGAGAGGATGAGATACAACCCATGGAGGCACTTAAGTCATCCTGCTTCCCAGGCCCTGAGCATCACAGAGCTCATGGCAGGCTGGGCTGCTGGAGGAGACGGGGGGCACGCTGGGCTACACAGGGAGGGCGAGGTTTCTGTTGGGGACGAGGCCCATGTGGTTAGAGCCGAGGTTACGGGGGGAATGAGAACCGTGTGGGGAGGTGGGCGAGGCCGGAACACCGGGCTCTGGTGTCCCTGGGCTTTGTCGGCACAGACTCTGGAGGTTTCTGAAGAGGAGCAGAATGTCACGGTGAAAATAGTGTCTTGGAAGATCAGTTAAGTTCAACAAACATCCGTCGAATGTCCTGTGGGACGGACACTGTCCCATCAGGCACGCCACTGCCCTGCTGGGGGAGCACCCATCCCGGGCCAGGCACCACCCTCGGCTCTGTACCTCTCATGTGGTCGGTGCCCACAGACCGCTGCCGAGGCCGGGGTGGATGTTTTAACATGAACTCCTCTGTGCAGGTGGCAGAAACTGAGGCCCTCAGCTTCAGTAAGTAACTTACCCAAGTCCGATAGCTCGTCACCCACAACTCACATGGTGCTCAGCCCCCGCTTCGCGCGTGCCTCCCCCTGACTTTACGTCTGCGAGAAGTGGGGTAGACGTGGACTAAAACTGGGAAAGCACATGTGATCTCGCCTGTGTTCACAAGAAATGCAAATTCAGAGGAGAAGGGCGGTGACCCCGTGTGCCGGCCAGGGCATGGGGAAGGCACGCTCCACGCAGGACTGGCCAGATGGGTCGGCTTCCGCTCTGGGAGCGCTTCTCGTCACTGAGCTACAGAGTGTGCTCACCGTTTACTTAGCGGTCCTGTTTCTGTTCTCACGGAAAGTAGTAGTGGAGTGAGTACAATGTGACGGACGCGCAGTCTTGCTGCTTGAGTCGCGTTAGAGGAGACAGGTCCCCGCTAACTAGGGAGTTTACTGCACAGTGGCGAGCGTCCCCACGTTGGGGTAGTACGTGACTTTGGAAAGGATTTGTTGTAAAAGGCAGACAAACAGACTACAAAGTACTTGTAAGTTGGCCCGTTTTGCACACTTCCACAGCAAGCCACGCAGGTAAGAACAGCGTTTGATAGGCCGAATATTGGCTTTCACGTTCAGATGTGGGTAGTGTTAGGGCTAGGGGTGCTTTTTACTTCTTTATGTTTTCTCAGGCAGTCTGAGTGCTTGTGCAGGTAAGACACATCTGTGGTCCTTTCTGAAGATGTCACTTCAGGGAACGAGCGCTTGGGGGCAGTGTGGAGACCGAGTAGCCGGAGGCGTGTCCGCAGGCGGGCTCTCTGGGAAGGAGGGGGGGTGGTGGGCCGACCTACCGTAGCCGCAGGCGTGGGAGACAAGGGTCTACAGGAGTCGGGGCAGGATGGGGCTCCCCTGAGGTTCAGGAGCCGGAAGGAGGAGCAGCAGAGACCGGTGCCACGTGGCAGGGCCTGAACCCCAGAGTGAGTGAGCAGCTGTGGGTCCCTGCATTGGTCGGTGATGGGGTAGGAAGCATAGAGCTGCGGCCCTCAGTGAAATGTGTCCCTTCAGCTGACAGCCACTTGTCACCTTTGTGGATCTGTAAATTTCTCACCACTTGACCTTTTGTGGGGAAATGTTTGCAAAGACACATGGTATCCCGAATATCTCTGGACTCTCCCGTTATTTTCACTGTTTAGACCCGGGTTCCCCCTTCGCAGCTGCAGGCGCAAGGGCAGATGCAGGCTCAGGCGCCCCAGCCCGCTCAGGTGGCGCTGGCGAAGCCTCCCGTGGTGTCCGTGCCCGCGGCCGTGGTCTCCTCGCCAGGTGTGACGACCCTGCCCATGAGTGTCGCCGGGATCAGCGTGGCCATCGGGCAGCCGCAGAAAGCCGCAGGTACCTCACGGGCAGCGCCCTCCCTCCAGCCCTTGTCCTGCCGAGGGCCTCGAGCGGGGCTGACGGGTCTTCTGGCTTTTGTGCGGACACCCGTTTCGAGTGTGTCAGGGCACCGTCTGGCCAGCGTGCCTCTCAGAGGCGTCCAAGTATGAGTTTCAGCCCTTGACCTCACCTGTTACCGTTCAGAACTTTGCACCTTTATTTGGATGTCGTTATGGGCTCACGAACATTTTAAGTGTAGCTGTGGGGCGGCTGTTCTGTGTTGGCCCAGTTCAGCATGGGGTGTTCTGTATGAAAGCGGTCAGTGGGGACACCTCGGTGGCTCGGGGAGTCGGAGGGAGCTTCAGGGTGGTCGTGGGGCCCCTGTGCCGCTGAGCACTGTGACTGAAGCCTTGGCTGCGTTCACAGGACAGACCGTCGTGGCCCAGCCCGTGCATGTCCAGCAGCTGCTGAAGCTCAAGCAGCAGGCCGTGCAGCAGCAGAAGGCCATCCAGCCACAGGCTGCCCCGGGCCCAGCGGCCGTCCAGCAGAAGGTATCGGCTTCCTGCAGGGGACTCTCCCGTCGTCCTGTCTGGACGCTGGGCACAGGGTGCACGGACGACAGGAGTGCCCCGCGCGGACCTTGCCTCGCTGCCCGGCAGCCACGTGCACAGAAGACCTGTGCTCAGAGGTCTCGGGGTGGGGGCTGCGATGAGGCCCTGCAGGGAGAAGGTGATGACGGGAGCCTGTGGGGAACCGTGAAGCCGGCTGTGGAATCGCATGGCTGGGAAGGGGCCACAGGGGCCCAGGGTGCAGGTGTGGCTCACTGTGCGTGACTACCTGGGCTCCTGGTGTGCAGAGGGGTTGGGACCTGGCCAGGAGCCAGGCGGGGACCACGTCCTTGCCCCTGTGTTTGCCTCTGGGGGAGGGACCTGATGTGAAGGAGTCCTGTCAGCGTCTTCACCGACTCAGACGTTTGAGAGTCGCTCTGAGCTGATGCAGGTGCCCAGGCTGAGCCGTCCGTAGGCCGGTGTGTTGAGGCCATGCCCCGTGCAGGCACTGCACTGACCTGCTCTGTGTGCTTCCTGTTAGTGTGCAGCCCAGGGTGCAGATGATGATGTTTTGGTGCTTCACTGGGCATTGTTCCTGCTGCTTTCTGAGCTGGAGCTAGAATACACAGCCCGAGGGCGGGGCAGCTGGAGCTCCCCGCGTGGGCTGACAGCTCTGCGGGCACCTGGAGCCAGGGTTCGGAGCAGGGCCGCACGTTACTTTGAGGAAACTGAGGCTCAGAGAGAGGAAGCGACTTGCCCGGAGTTGCGGAACTGATCACCGGGTGCGGGGCCCTGCACGAGTCCTGCTCCTCTGCTGGGCAGTTCTTCCCGGAGCGTCGCTGCTCCCCCTGGCAGGAGCCCAGCTCTGATCTGGTCGGGGCTGAGATGCTGCCTGTCCAGGTGCCGCTGTGGTTTGTGGGGACAGCAGAGCAGAGTCGGAAGTCGAGCGGTCCTCGGCAGCCTTGGGTGAGGTGACGAGCTAGGAGGGCACGGCAGCAGGGAGGGGCCGCACCGGCTGGGCGTCTCCCAGGGGCACCGGGCTGTCGGTGGAGCGGCGCGAGAGGGGCCCCAGGGAAGAGCTGCCCCGGCAGCAGCCCACCGTGCCGGGTGCGTGCCCTTCGACAGCCTCCTCTGCCGTCTGGGGAGAGCCGGGGCCTGGAAGCAGGGTTGTCTGCTCTGAGGGGAGAGAGCACACCTGCCTCTGGGCGCTGTCTGCTGCCCGCTGCTGGACAGTTCCGGGAGGGGCGCCACTCAGTCACCTCCCCAGTCCGCTCCCGCCATCCCTGGGCCGAGCTGCTCAGGCCTGGGCCCTGCTGGAGGCACTGATGGCGGGAGGACCAGGGCCCCGGCAGTTGGGCCTGGGTAACCGAGTAGGCTGGGCTGGCCGCTGAGCGAGAGGTGGTTGTAGCCTTGGTCTGATGTTCTCATGAGTTGAAAGAAAAGTTCTGAGACATTGGAGAAATGTTTGTGTGCAGCCGAGGCTTTGTAAACCACAGACTGTGTGTGTGCACGGTCTTCTGAGCAGGATTCACATTGTTCTGGCAGAGAAAACTTAGAAATTAATCAGGCAAAGATCGTGCATATAGCTTTGTTATTCCTTGTGCTAAGTATTTTTTTGTTATTTTTTTAAGATCGTATTTATTTGACAAAGAGGTAGTGAGAGAGGGAACACAAGCAGGGGGAGTGGGAGAGGGAGAAGCAGGCTTCCCGCTGAGCAGGGAGCCCAATGTGGGGCTCGATCCCAGGACCCCGGGACCATGACCTGAGCCGAAGGGAGACGCTTAACGACTGAGCCACCCAGGCGCCCGTGTGCTAAATATTTTAGAGTATGTTCTCAAACCTTCAAATTAGATTCAGGAAAAAGCGTATGTGCATGTGTTTTTTGTCGCGGTCAAGTTTACTCACATGATGAGCACACAGAGGATATAAAGACAAACTCCGGCCTGGTCTCTGAGGGGGCTTCTGGACAGAGGAGGCTGGGCATGCCGGCCGGGCAGCTGCAGGACTGGGCGGAAGGCAGGCAGTGCTGGGGGCGTGGGGTGGTCGTACTGTGGCTGTTGGGGCACCGGGGGCCCACGGGGAGGCCCTGATGTTCTGAGGAGAGGACACAGCCTCGCCTGGCTCTAACGTGGGGCGGTCTCTCTTCCTTCATTCAGATCACCGCACAGCAGATTGCTGCTCAGGGCCAACCACAGAAGGTCACCTATGCCACCCAGCCAGCCCTTAAAACCCAGTTCCTTACCACACCCATCTCCCAGGCCCAGAAACTGGCTGGGACCCAGCAGGTGCAGACCCAGATCCAGGTGAGCATGAGTGAGCACAAGGTGGCTCACAGGACAACAGGTGCCCAGGAAAGTGAGTGGTCAACGTACAGGGTCCAGAGAATAAGGAAACCAGCAACCTGTTACAGAGTGTCAGGGGCCCTCCTCTGCTCCTCAGGCCCCCTGACGCTGCTTGCTGACTTTGCCGCCTCTGGGGTCAGGGAGTGTGGCTTGGGTGCCATGCCGAGGTCATGCTCCGGGGGTGGTTCTTCACATCTCGGGGGGTTCCTCCCAGAGTCAGTGAGTCAGCACTCTCCTTTGCTCTGCTGCCGATGGCCGAAGGGGCTGCTCCTGGCCTGTGGCTGCTTACGGAGGGTGGAGGGAGCAGCGGGGGACCGAGCTCAGCAGCAGTGTGACGGCTTCTGTGTGTGGGCGCCGCATGTGGCTGCCTGGGGTCGGGAAGCCGCGCTGTGGGTGTGTGCACGTCTGTCGGGCTTCCGCAGTGGTCCCAGCCCCGCAAGCCTCCGCTCAACCTCGCTCTGCTCCTGCGTCTCTGCCGTTCGTGACTCTGTTAACAGGGCCCCCCTTCTGCCGAGTGCCGGCTACCTGTCGACCCGGCACTGTTCCCTTTCTGCTGTGAGCCTTCAGGTGTCCAACCTGTTCGTGGCTCATCTTCGCATTTAACTGTACGGTGTCTTTGCAGGAACAGAAGTTCTTAGTTTTAACGCGTTGGAATTTATCAGTTTTTCTGTTTCTGAACAGCACCTTGTGTATCTTTTTTTTTTTTTTTTTTAAGATTTTACTTATTTATTGACAGAAAGAGAGAGAGAGAGAGCAAGAAACGGAGCACAAGCAGGGGGAGATGCAGGCAGAGGGAGAGGGAGAAGCAGAGCACAAGCAGGGGGAGATGCAGGCAGAGGGAGAGGGAGAAGCAGAGCACAAGCAGGGCAGGGAGCCGGCAGAGGGAGAGGGAGAAGCAGGCTTTCCGCTGAGCAGGGAGCCCAAGGCAGTCGCTTAACGACTGAGCCACCCGGGCGCCCCACCTTGTGTGTCTTAAGAGATTCTTCCCAGAGGTTGTGATGTTACTTTCCCGTGGTATCTTCTGAAACCTTGTATTTTTTCTTTTACACTGAGGTTTCTGACCTTCCTGGAATGGGCTTTTCCAGACAATATAAAACTGGGAATTCAATTTAATTTTCCCATCAGAAGACCCTGTTGTTTTCAGCACCACTTTCCTTCTGATCCATAGTGCGACACTGGCGTAGATCGTGTGTGTCCGTCCCTCTGGCCGTGCAGTGAGCCTCGGCTCCTGGGGAGCAGACCCTGCCTCCTGTCGGGAACATCCTGCTGTCTGTGGTGCTCCTCACTTCCCTGTTAGTTTCAAGTCAGTGTGTTAAGTTCACACAGCACGAGCAGAACTGTTGGGACTCTTACGATCGTGCGCGCGCGTGCTTGTAGCGGGGGTGTGGAGCTGCATTCACTCTAGAGGACTCTGAGGGGAAAGCGATGTCTTTACTGTCTTGACTACAGACTCACCCACACGATGCGTCTTCTGCTGCCTGGCCCCTTCAATGCCCTTTAACTAGGTTTTCTGAATTTTTTCCAGGAAGGTCTTATCACTTGGATTGGACTTGTTCCTAAGTAATTAGTGTTTTCTGATGCTTCTGTAATCATGTGTTTCTGAGTTTCTGTTTTCCATCTGTGCCTTTCTCTTTGCACCTTGACTTTTGAGTCCGGGCTGCCTTGGTCGAGCCCTGTTCTTTGGACAGTTCGTCTATGGCCTCTGGTGCTTCCTTTGTTCCCAGGCAGGTGGCCTGCGCCGAGTGGTGGCCAGCGTCTTCCTCTTCCCCTGCCCGTTTCTTCCTGCTTTGCTGTGCTGGCGAGGCCCACAGCCTCCCTGGCGGGTGGTACATATGGAAGCTCAGCTGTATCGCTGTTAATGTGATCGTTTTGCAAGGTCTGATTTTTGAAGTCATCCTTCAGTAGAGTAAAAAGAAAATTCCCTTCTTCACCTAGTTTGCTGGAAGATTTTGTTCTTTTTTATGGTGGTTTTTGTCTCCCCCGGTGTCGAGGCCTTTGTCTGTCTCTGGGCCGATGACCCCAGGTTCACAGCTGCAGCTGATGGCTAGCCCCGTTGCAGACTCTCAGTCCTGGCCGCCTCTGGACAGGTCCCCAAAGCTGTGTGACCTCTCGGGTGCCTCAGCCCACACCTGTGTGCACCCGAACTTCTCCAGCTCGAGGGCAGTGGTGCTGTCCTCCGTGACTGAGGCCTCCCTTGGGCCAGACCCTCCGGGTGATGGACACAGCAGCAGGGCCAGCGGGCGGCCCTGCTCTAGCTCCTCGCTGACAGTGGGTTTGAACTTGGCCTCTCGTCTGCTGCACCCTGTGTGACCCTGAGCATCTCGCGCTCTCGGGGTGAAAGCTGCCATTGCGCCTCGGCTCCTCGCTCTGGGTTCCCACCTCTGCTTAGCTTTGGAACTGGGAGTTCTCCACAGGTGGCGGTGCTGCTGGCCTGCTGTGTGCAGGGGGGCCTGCTGCAGCTCAGCGAGTCTTGCTTTCCTGCCAGGGCTGAGAGCACTCAGGCTCTCTCTGTCTTAGCAGATACCTGTTTACAACTCTGACTTTAGTTACGGTGAACTAGGAAGCGCTCTCCGGTGATCTCAGGTTTTACGGTGAGAACTCACACTGACTTGGAGCCGGTCGTTTACAAGCATGTCGCGTCGTTTCGGCTTTCCTCTACAATTGTCCTGGACACACTCACTTTCATCCCCGTTCTACCAGTTAGACACCCAGGCGAGGGTGTCCCGGCCCCCAGCAACTGCCTCCTCAGGAGCCTGTTCTCCTACAGAACCGACACCCCGACAGGGTGGATGCAAGTGGCCCGAATTGTCTCCCTGCACCAAGGCAGACACGTACGCATGGGATGATGGGTTTGCAAAAGGCAGGCAGGGTGGAAAGTTTATCAGGAACGAGAGCTCAGCCACAATTGAGGAAAATATAGCAAGATGGTATGATAACTACTTTAAAATATCGGGCACCTCATCTCATCCCTCCCGGAGCAGCGCCCAGACTTGAAGAAGGGACTCTCGTGAGCACTCTGTCCTTAGTTTAGTTCTCTTACAGAAACTTGGAATGGTTCTTGGTAAAAACACCGTGACTGAGGGGTGAGAACAGGTAACTTGCTAGTCCCAGCTGCCTGCAGAACAGGAAGGCGGGCGTTACTCTGCAGGAGGTGGGATGGGTGGCTCCCGGCCAGCAAACGGAGAATCGCTCTTGGGTGGCATCTGGCCCCCGATCTGTTTTTGCTTTTGCATTAAGAACTGAGAAGGAAAGAGAGGGGGAAGAATCTTCTTGTGCACACATTCGTTTGAATTCTACATTTGGCTTTTTTTGTTTTGTTTTGTCAAAGGTTGCCAAACTCCCTCAAGTTGTCCAACAGCAGACACCCGTGCCCAGCATCCAGCAGGTCGCCTCTGCTTCCCAGCAGGTAGGACCTGCAGACATACAGCCCCCCGGGGAGTCTCACACGGACTTTGCAGTAACCTTCACGTTTCCCGTTAGGGGAGTTCTTGGTTTTCACTCGGAGAAAGTAGAATGTCAGCTATCAGAGAATCACTTTTGATGTTGATAATTCAGAAAAGATTAATTTGGGGGACAACACTTAATCCTTAGGCTAGCAGGACACAAACTGAAGAGCCAGTTCAAACTCAGTGTCATGTGTACGAAGGGAGCCCGTCCATCTATGGGATCATTCCTTCAGCCAGCAATTTCAGATGCGTCCTCCAAGCTGAAGCCCGTACCTTAGTTTTAGGGAAACACAGAAAACACAGTCTGCTGGCAGCGACCTTGGTCCTGGAAGTGTCAGTACTACTGGGGACAGCAGTGACCATTGTCACTGAACTGGCAGGCTCCTGCCTTTGAATTTATTGCTGCAAAGTGTGGCCGTGTAAAGCAGCGCTTTAACAAAACTGTTTTATTCAAAATCACATGGCGTGTAGATATCAGGGAACCAAATAGCACTAAAAGCTGAATGCCGCCACCAGGCCCCAGCCGTCAGCCTTTTCCCAAAAGCAACAGTGATTTCGTTCAGGGGCTCTTTCCTCCTTCTGTGTGGTCGGGAACCAGAGGTCATACTGTGATGCGTCACGTAGTTCTCACATTTCACAAAAGCATTTGTGCTGACGAGGTTCCTAAAACCCCCTCCCCATCCCCAGGAACGTTTAATTGGCTGTGTCACTAGATCTGTGTTTTCTAACTGTTCTGGCCCAGGCTTCCCCGCAGACTGTGACCCTGACCCAGGCAACGGCGGCCGGGCAGCAGGTGCAGATGATCCCCACGGTGACGGCGACGGCGCAGGTGGTGCAACAGAAGCTCATGCCGCAGCAGGTGGTGCCGACCGCAGCGAGCCAGCTGCAGAGCCCCGGCGTCCCCAACCCCGCCCAGGTGCCGGCCAGCTCTGACAGCCCCAGCCAGCAGCCCAAGCTCCAGATGAGGGTCCCTGCTGTCAGGCTGAAGACGCCCACCAAGCCTCCATGCCCCTAGTCGCAGCAGCGGGGCGGCCTCAGGGCCACCGTGCTCTCCACCACCTAGCCGGGAGCGGGTAGAGTTTATCTATTGTGGAACCGTGGCACAGTGTCGTTTGTTCAGCACTGGGGAAGTTACAGTGGAAACAAAGTAGCGTGTCATCCTTTTATCACCCTGCCTCCAACACTGCGGGGGTGGCGAGCCGAATTATGTGCCCCCGTTTCCATATCAGGTGACCGGGGAGGAAGTGCTGGTGGCAGCTTCAGCTTTCCGTCTCTCCTGCAGAGCGGTAGTGCTGGGTCTTGAAAGCCATGTGGACTCTGTGTTTGTGTGCAGTGTTCTGCACATGGCCACGTGGGGTGTGCAGCGAGTCATAAAGTAGACTTCCTGAAGCTAAAACGTGGTCTTGGACAGCGTCCGCCTCTGCTCAGTTCCGTATCCCTAACTGAACACTCATTCTGGTCCTTGGAGAGGAGAGAGGCCGGCTGAGGGAGAGCATCTCAGGTCCGAGGAAGCCAGCGTGGTTTCTTCTTTCCCTCCTAAGTGGGATTTCCAGGCACATTGATGACCTGCTCCCGGCTCTGGTGAAGGGTTACCATTCCCCAATTGAGTTTTCATTCCAAAGAGCAGCCAGTGGGGCTGCCCCCGGGCCCTCCCCTTGGTGTGCGGGTTGTCCACCCCAGCACATCCAGGATACTCTCCCACCTTGCAGATGAAGCTCATGTTTGAACGTAGCACACTGAAGCAGGCCCAGACTGCTGTGCAGGTGTCGTTACGCGGCAGAGGTCACTGCTGTGTGAGGGGGTCGGGGGGTGCCTGTCCCCGCCCCCTGCCCAGCCCAGGTGGGATCTGCTGACGGTAGAGAAGCCCCGTGGACCGAGCGCAGGTGTCACGTACAGAAACGGGTGTCGTGAGCCCTTCATCGTGGGCTGGTAATGCCAGACTTTTGTTTCTCGCGATGCTGGGGTCTTGCATGGGAGCAGACGCACTCCCTCGTGGTTCCGGGTAAAGCGGAGAACCTTCTGTGCGGTATTTGGGGGTGTGGTTGAGGGACAAAGAGGAGGCCCCGTGTTTGCTTCTGTTTTATTTTTTTACTACGGCAAGCTAGTAGAAGTGTTTGCGGTGGGCTTGGTTGGCCGATGATGTCTGTTTGCCTGGACGCTTTCGCCCAGGCCAGTGCGCGTGCTGGCTGACCCCTCTGCTCTGGCTCTGTGGCTCTCTTCTGTTACTGGGCCCAGAAAATCAGGTCGTGCCGGGTCTGTGTGGGCATTCTGAGAGATTCGCACTCTTCATCTTCTCCGTCCTTCCTCATGTACCACTTGAGGTGACACGAAGGAACGTGGACCGTAGTTTTGCTTTCCCATCGATTTGTGTGGACAGGAACATGGCGGCATTTACCGAAGCAGCTAGGCAGCCCATTATTGAGCTCTGGATGAGAAATTTGGAGAAAAGTAAAAATCAAGTGTTGAAAACGTGGAAGGGACTGAACGTTTTAGTTCACTTGAATACAGGGAAGCAGTCCTGTGGTCTGTGTTCTTGCACCCACACTGGCTGGTTCTGGCGTGGCCAGAGCTACCGGGAAAGGACACAGCGTGCAGGGGGCTCCTGCTCTCTTACCCCAGACGTGCCGAGCTACAGTGTGTTTCAGCTTCTTGGGATTTGTGCGCCCAGTTCATCTGCCCCTTGCTCTTCCTGAGGCGCCGGCAAGTGGCTCGGGGAGGAAGAGGCCCCGGCCGCGCCTGCTGTGTGGCACACCCTGCTCGGGGCTGCCCGGACGGAACAGCGGGAGAGTGCAGAGCATCTCTCAGAACTGAGCTGGGGCCGTGGGGCCCCTACCTTCCTTAGTGCACCAGTGAGAGTCCCTCGTGGGCGAGGGCGCGTCCTTCGCTGGCTCCTGACGCAGAACGCAGAGCAGATGGTTGCCTTTCGTCCTACTTAGATGCACCAGCGGCCTCACCGGCTTCAGTAGTTGCTCCAGGAAACATCCTCCTCCCCGTGCGTGGTTTTCTCGGTCTTCTGTTGTCAAGGGTACACTGTCCACGTTTCTGAGCTCAGTACAAGTGCGGGGGTGGTTCTGTCTGCGGACTCCTGCATTGCCCAAGGACTGGCATTCTGGCCAGGACAGCGCGCGATGCCTGGAAGTCACGCCCGCCGCCGGAATGCTGTCCGAGCCGTCCCTCTGCACTGACAGCCGCCGGCTCTAAGGCCAGGCTGTTTTCCCGGAAGCCAGGCCTGCGCCTGTTCCCGCGTGGTGCCTCCCGAGGCGGGGCTCGCCTGTGTGCAGGCCTCACCGCGTTCTGTCCCCTGTGTAAGCACACAGCTGCTGCGTTTAAAATATAAAGGACGAAGACTGAAATTGTACATACTTTGTAAACATACCCATTTGTACTTGAATAGTAGGGTTTTAGAAAGGGCACTGATATCCCGCCAAACAAAAGGTATAATAAAATGACCTTTTTCTATGCTTTCTTGTTTTTGCTTTCATAGAAAACTGGTATTCAAGTTAAAGTAAGATGCTAGTTGTGTTTCTTTGATTTGTGTGAAGAAAACACAAAGGGAAAACACGCAGGGTTGAGGCAGGGGCCCCCACGCCATAGAAGGCGTGGAGCAAGCTGGGTGGTTCTCAGGGAAAGCTGCTCCCTCCCTGAGGAGTTGGCCTTCGTGCTCCAGAGACACGTGTGGAGGAACACCTGGTACGCCGCCGCCGCCACTCTGCCCTCGTGTGACCTGCCGCCCACAGGCACCCCGTCTGGTGGAGGGCCGGGTGCAGCTCCGCACGCGCTCCACCCAGCACTGCTCTGAGCAGGCGGCCTGCACATGTTACTTTTATTTATCATCTCTTTTGCTTTTAGATTACTTTTCCTTTTGTTAAAAAAAAAAAAAAGTTGCTGGGGGCGCCTAGGTGGCTCAGTCGGTTGAACGTGCGACTCTTGGTTTCGGCTCATACCATGAACTCTGAGGGTCCTGAGATCCAGCCCCGCGTTGGGCTCTGCACTCAGCACGGAGCCTAGTGGAGATTCTCCCTCCCTCTCCCTGTGCTCATCCCCTGCTCACTTCCTCGCTTGCTTACTCTCAAAACCTTAAAAAAAAAGTTGCTGATAACAAAAAAATACCTACTTCTTAATTAAAAATGCGCAACTTCATACAATGCTAAGAAGCACCCCAAGTAATCTGTGGTTATTTTTTATCTTCCACTGCAGAAATGCAGGCCCAGGAACCACATGGGCCTGTAGCCTCGGGCTCCCATTTCATGTGCCCCCGCCCCACCTCGGAGCCAAGCCTGCAGGCTCCCGTGTGCATCACCTGCATGCACAGACCTGGCTGGGGGCGTCATGGGGCACCCCACTTACGACCCTTTGCCAAGTGCCTGCCGGTGCTTGGTGTGGAGAGGCTGGGGTGCTCCGCGGGTGGGGTGGCTCTGCACTCTGGTACCTGCCTACCATGTGACGGGGCCGGTGACTCCGCTCCTCGGGGCCCTGGCTTCCTCCTGCGTGTCCTTCTCCCAAGGCGGCTGTGACATTTGCAAAGCTCTTATTAGCCTCTGCACTTGGTAGATTATCTCATCGTGATTATTCTCAATGGAGAAGATTGGGTGTTTTCCGAACCCTTCTGTCACCATGACCGTATGAGCATGCCCTTGCCAACGGTATGTAGCCAGGAGGCCGAGGGTGGGCTCATCTGGCCCCAGGCTGTGTCTGTGTGTGTGCATTCAAGGTGGGGTGGGGTCGCTAAGTGCAGTGATTCTGCTGTCTGGCTGCAGTGGGAAGCACCTCTGAGCCCAGGGGTCCATTTGCCACCACCTCCAGCGCGATTCCGTGTAACATAAAACACGCCCAGTGGGCTTGCGCAGGCCACTTGCCTACAACCAGCTTTCGAGGTCTCACTTAGGTGTGTTAAGCAACCTCATCTCTGCTGCTCAGATCCCGTGTCAGCCTCGGCCAGGGTGCTTTCCATGCTCCAGATTAGGGGCTGTGGTTTGGGGAGAGAAGAGGGGGACTTCTGCTGTAGGTCTGGGCAGTGGTTCTTCCTTTCTCTGTCCTTGGCCCGCACCGTCCATACCCTAAAATAATCTTCCAAAGGTCTCACCTTAATGGATAATTAGGGTATGTACATTCAGTGAAATAGAGCGCAGCTACTTTTTTAAAAGATTTTTTATTTATTCATTTGAGGGAGACAGAAGGAGCAGTGGGGAAGGGCAGAGGGAGAAGCAGTCTTCCCGCTGAACAGGGAGCCCCACGTGGGGCTCGTTCCCGTGACTTGAGCCAAGTGACCATGACTTGAGCTGAAGGCAGATGCTTCACCGACTGAGATGCCCCTAGAGCGTAGCTATTAAGAACAAGGTAGAGCCATATAGTCTGGAATGCAAAGATCGCGCTAAGGTTCAGTAGGTAGGAAGGTGCAGAATCGTGTGGGATGCTATCAGAATGGAGCTACATGTATGCCTGGATGTGCGTAGAATGTCCTGGAAGCGTGTGTCTGCCTCTGGGCGGGTTGCTCACGGATAAAGGGGTGTTTACTTTGTACTGTTTGGCATGCCCTTTTAATTTAAGCAGTTTGCCAAGTACATTAAGTACTAAGGCTCTATAACAATAGCGTTTTCATCATGTGCTGGCCCTGCCCAGGAACCTTTATGGGAGCAGGTTCCAGCTTCCCTGGAGCTACGACTCACTGGTGCCCGGCATACCCTTCTGCTCTCCGGTCGCAAAGTACTCTTCTCTGAGGCCCGGCCTACACAGCAAAGTGTGCGCTGGCTCATGGATACTGCCCTAATGCGTGACCCCCGCCTCCTAAGAGGGCAGTACCTCTCTCCCCAGCTGCAGGGCGCTTCTGTTTTCTCTGTGCGGTGAGCATTTGTTGAAACACACGTACCACGTGCCAACTTGATCGCTGCTGGTAGGCCTTTTCTAAAAAACGGTCAACACTTGACTCTTCCCTTTATCTTAAAGGAAGAATTACTGGTTTGTTGGCATGGTGACTGTTGAGTACTACACGCAGTAACTGCCTAGGACCCGGAGCTGTAGCGGTGAGCGAAGCACTAAAGGGCCAGAGGGGGCCCTTCCGAAGGGGCGAAGTACAGGGGAGGCGGGGGGAGGTCCCGATGGGGTGCAGCGCGGCTCCCATCCTGGGGACCGGGGGCCTCGCCGTCTGCAGCGCAGGCGGGGTCCACGGCCGCGCCAGACCACTTCCCCGGCCGGGGAGCAGCACCCGCGCTTCGGGGCTTCCGATCCCAGCGTAAGAGCCTGCGGGCGCCTCCTGACCCCCTCCCCCGTCCGCGGTGGGCACCGGGCCCTCTTCTCTCTGCGCGGCCGCCGCCTCCTCTCACTGGGCGTCTGTGTCCTGCTGCGTGACCGCCCCCACCCACGTTCACGACGTGCGTGCTCCGTGTGGCAGACGGTGCCGATGGGGGCAACCGGCGGGGGCACGGGCACGGCCCGGAGGGCCCCACGGAGGCGGGAAGCCAGACGCGCGGACGCCGGCGGAGTGCGCAGGCGCTGGCTGTGGGCCGCGCAGGCCCCGCCCTTTCCCGGGGGACGTGCGATTGGCCCGCGCCGCGCCGCGCCTGCGCACTGGGCCCTGCGGCCCCGGTCGGGTCGGCTCTGCGGCCCCGGTCGGGTCGGCTCCCCGCCCCCGTGGCCCGCCCGGCGGCGAGCGACGGCCGCTTGTCCCCGGCGGGGCTGGGGCCGCGGGCGAGGGGGCGGCGCGCGGTCGTTCCCTCCGCGCCGGCCCGCTCCGGGGACGCCCCCGCCCGGGGTGGTGACCCCCGACCCGCGGGCAGAGGTTGGCACCCCGTAGGTCCTAGAGCTGCCGGGGTAAAATCAAAGCTCCTAAATCCGCTACGTGGGGAGCTTTTAGAATAGACACAACGGCTGTGCCTACTCGGCGATCGTGTCTTAACACAGAATGACTCAAGTATTGTCCTTCCCGTGTTGAAGTGCGCAGCTCGCTGGCTTCAGGGCACCCACGGCTGTGCGGCCGTCCCCACCGGCGGCTGCAGAGCCTTCCGCCGTCCCGCGCTGGAGCCCTGCCCCTGCGAAGCGCCGCCGCCCCGCCCTCCGCAGCCCCGG
Organism: Callorhinus ursinus; assembly: GCF_003265705.2. Lineage (NCBI taxonomy): Eukaryota > Metazoa > Chordata > Mammalia > Carnivora > Otariidae > Callorhinus > Callorhinus ursinus. Next base: position 5,349 of record NW_027397210.1, on the reverse strand, counting down.
CCGCCAGCCCTGCTCTCTGTGGGTTTGAGGGCTCCGCGGACCTCGCGGAGGTGGGGTCCCGCAGTGTCTGTCCTCCTGCGCTGGCTTATTTCCTCCGCCACCGGGTCCTCACGCCGGCCGTCGCGGGGCAGGTGTCAGGACTCCCGTCCTTTAAGGGAGTGATACCGGGTTGTGTGGACGGACCACGTGGTGTTCGTCCCTCCCCCGTCGGGGGCACGGGGGAACGTGATCCAGTTTGGGGAGCAGTGAGATCCCTCAGTGTCTGCTGGTCAGTCTCTGTTATGCCCTGAAATGTGGAGAGTTTGGGTTTGGTTTCTCGTGGTGGCAGGAGAAGATTCTCCTGCCCCTCAGGCCACTCAGCTCGCGGGACAGAGGCAAAGCCAGCAGCAGTACGACCCGTCCCCGGGCCAGTCCCCGGGGCCTCCGGTGCAGAACGCCGCCGCCGCCGCCGCCGCCGCAGCAGCTCCCGGCAGGCTGCCCCCGGCCGGCCTCCCCGCCGCGCCCCTGCTGCCCGGTGGCCCCAGCAGTGCGTGCAGCCAGCCGTCTGCTTCCTGGCCCAGGGACAGCCAACCCCGCGGGTGATGGGTGGGGCTCCCTTGGCCCCGGCAGGCCAGCCCTCACCAGGTCCCACCTGCCACCAGGCCTGCCCGCACCCTGAGGAGCAAATGGCGTTTGTGAGACGGTTTCTCACTCACTGAGCATGCACGTGGTTAGGGCCTCAGGCCACATGCCAGCGGAGCAGGAGAGACCGAGGGCTGAGCAGCAGAGTCTGCGGACTCACCGGCTCTTCCTGGGCAGGTGGTGGCACCGACTCAGCCCCCACTGGATGCCACCACGCCGCTCTGCGTCCTTCCCGCCGGCCTGCTGTCTGTCTTGTCCCTTCCACCCTCAGTGCCCCGTCCATCTGTCCCGTGCAGACCGGCCGCACCTGACCCCAGCCAGCAACATGCTTGCGACGCTGCAGCATGCAACCTGGGGGCCGGGTGGGTGACCATGTGCAGAGTCTGCCCCCCGCCCCCCCACGGCTCCCGGGACAGACCTGCAGAGCCGGCAAGCTGATGAGATCCCGTCTCGGCACGAGGACCGCGATGACATCGTTGAGAGAGGATCGGAAATCGAAGCGTTTGCACGTATTTGTCAGCACGGCGGACCGCGATCGGAGGGATCTTTCGAGAAGTCATCCTGTCTGTGTGTCTGTCTGTGTCACAGCGCACTTGGGGTCCAAGGCAGGGAGGTAGCTCTCCGTGTCCTCCTGTCTGTCCAGCCCTCCCGGGCTTGGCTGTCGGCCCCCCTTCCCTTCCTCCTGTGGCTTTTCCTCTGTTCTGTGTCTTGCTCAACGCCCCTGCTGGTGGTTGTGCTCAGTTTTAAGCCTGGGAGCAGGGGTGAGATGGGGGGGCGGGGTGCAGAGGCTTCAGGGGCTCAGGATGATCTTTTTGGTGCTTGGACAGGAACTGTATTGTTAGTTTTCTCTTTAAGGTGTACTTCCTCAATTCGAGTAAATACAACTGCAGAGGTGAGTCAGCTTGGCTGAGGGGCGCGGGGAGGACTCTGCGCTGCAGGGCAGGTTGGGGGCGGGCCGGCCAACGGGGGAGGGGGGGCGCGGGGGGGAGAGGACCCACTTAGTCGTGAGGGAGGTAACACACAACGCAGTGGGCACAACATGGCGTCCCGCACGGGGGTGGCAGCGGGTGGCCGCACCTGTCGGGGATGCAGAGCCCCGCAGTGGGTTCGCCAGGCCAGGGACAGGGCGGAGTCACCAAATGGATTTTGTCAGAAAAGAGAAGTGGGGTGGTTACAGTCTTGGAAATTTTGAAATAATGTTAAGCAATTAAGATTGTCTTTCTGATTCCCTTATTTGAACAAATCGAAAGCTGCCACGGTTCTAAGCGATTTATCCCAGGTCACGTGGATAGTTGGAGGAAAAGCTGGGATTTAAACCCAACTATCAGCGCAGTCAGGGTCCGACCCTAAATGTCCGCCTCCCTCCAGGGCCTCCTACACGGCCTGGTTTCCTTTTGTCTCCAGGAGAGCCGGCTGCACGACTCGACACTGAACAGCGTCTAACGTTGCACTGGACTCTCTGGATACACGGATGTGCCCTGTTCTGTATTTAGGAAAACGGAAATGTCTGCACAATAAAGG
>NW_027397210.1:0-3107 GCF_003265705.2 Callorhinus ursinus | reverse complement strand
GGGGGGGGGTTCCAGATATCTATTTGTTATGATCAAAACAGATTTCAATTAAAAAAATTTTTTTTTGTTCTATGGCCTGGGACGGACCGTTAGCGACGATTCCGTGTGCGCTTTAGAAGGACCTCGAGCCTTGCGCCGGTTGTGCGCGGAGTCTCGTGCTTCTCCTGACCGTCGGTCTTCCTCCCGGCGCGTGGGGGGGGGGGGGGGGGCCGTGCGGGGCGCCCGAGGGCCGGGGACCAAGGACTGCGGGCAGGCGGACACTGGGTGGCACCCTCCCTCTCTGAGGGCTGCGCGCACAGGGTCGGTCTTCCCGCCTCGCGAGGCTCGCCTGAGTCTGGTTCAACAGCAGCAACTGGAGAAGTGTGCGCAGCCCCGTGTGGCGCGCGGTTAGCCCCAAGCAGCCTGTGAGGTCTACGGCCGGGTGGTTTGGAGCACGGCCTGTGAGCACTCCCCCACTTGCTTGGTTTTGTTGTTTCTCAGGAGCCTTTTATCACAGTTACCCGAAGATTGGCTGGCATCTGCCCTAAGAATTTGTAACCTTAAGCAGAAATTAAAAATGCCTTGGGAGGTTCCTCCAGTGCAGAGGACTCTGAAAGTTGGGCACATAATTTGTCTTTAATTCTTAGTTAACCCTTCAGGGGTGTACCCGGTAACTACTCGCTGACATTTTGGTCTGTAAGCGAAGGTAAACTGGTCTGAAGAACGCATGGAATTACGAAGAGGCTGGTTTTGTGGCTTCCTTGGGAGAAGCGGCCCAGGGGAAGCATCGTGAACATGGACTCGGGCGCACCATCCTGGTTTGAAGCTGAGGGCCGGTCTGGGTTATGAGGTGACCTTGGAATTTGTCGTACCGTTACTCCACGGACGTGCGGCCCATGGCTGGAAGGCTGGATGTGCTTCTGTCCTACGGGCTTTAGCAGAGCAGTGTCTGTCGTCCCAAGATTTGACCTGCTTTATTGAAGGATTTTAAAATTTAATCGAAGAAAGAAATTTGAGGAAATGTTTAACAGGAGACTTACACGTTTGTGGTTAAGGAAGGTGCACGTAAGAAAGTAAATAAAAACATCCTTTACGTGAGTAACAGATCTGTTTAAACACAAAGAAAATTATCGAAAGACTCAATGTTGGAAGAGGTGCAGGAGCATTTCTGAGTGTTTCCACTTCCATGAGTGTGCTGTAGGCACCGTGGGGCCCACAGGATGAGGGGTGTTTCGGGAGACCTGCTCCAGACATGTGCGCACACACTTGGTTTTCGAGTCCCATGAGCATTCCGAGTTTGCGCTCAGAGGAGGTCCTCGTCTGGAGCCTCCCAGTGCCTCCTGAGAACGGTCACACGTTTCCCGGACCACCGTGTCGATGCAAAATGAGCAAACCTTCCAGGGTGTCTTAAAAACAAGGACGAGCGTTTATTCGAGCCCAGGTGAGGACCACTGCCCGGGATGGGGACCTTCACAGATGAGAGAGAGCGTGGAAGGACTGTGTAACACGGGGCCCTGTGTGCTTCCGTGGCGTCGGGAGTGACAAATCACAGTGACCGAGGACGTTCCAGAAAATGACATGCTCGACCTTGTGCTTTTAGCACCTGCAAGTTTGCAGGCTTCAGACGGATGGGCGCTGGGGAGGTTTTTACTCTTACCTTCAGTTTGACGTGTTTCTCGCGGGCTGTTTGCTCACAACGCAGACGGACAGCGTGAGCTCAGGGCAGAAATGGAGCCCTGCTCTGAAGGGTTGGGGAACGCCTCCGACCACGGCCGTGGCGTAGCCTCCCTGGGGGCGCGGGCGCAGGGCCCGACAGCGGGGTCACGAGCAGCCCCCGCAAATGCAGACCTCGTGTGGATTGTTGGCCTTTCACAACAAGAGGCTCCAGGGACGGGAAGTGTGGGCTCGCCAGAGGGCCACGTGACGCGGAGACACGGACGTGGAGACACAGCCAGCAGTGGCTGCCCGACCCAGGGGCCTGCACCACTCGCTCACACTGCGGGTCTCCAGGCCCTCTTGGGCTTCCTGGTGGAAGCAGCCATGAGGAAACTAGGACTCCCGCCACAAACTTGTGATGCAGCTGCACCAAGGGCGTCGCTCTCCCTGAGGTCGTGAGGAGACTTCGCACTGCCTGTGGTCAGCAGGTCGCTCACACTGTGCACTGACTTCCCCCAAGTCCGCTAGTATCGATCCACCTTCCGCCATCACCAAATACCTGGCCGTAGCCGCAAGAGTAGAGGACAGGTCTTCTTCCCTGTTTCTGCCTCGCTCACTGGCACCGGGGTCCGCTGGGTCAGCGTCCACACATCTGAGAAACCTAAACTTCAGTTGTCACAGGTGCGTTTACCCCGTTTCCTGCAGGAACATTTGATGGCAAGACGTGGCCTCAGAAGATCAAGGATATCCGCTGGTTGGTGTTTTCTGGTCTGGGAGGGGTTCGCGAAGACGCCCCTCTGTGGAAGAACGCTGGTTCCTCCGGGCCACTGAGTGAGTGTGGATGCAGGGAGAAGTGGCACTTACATGGGCACCGCGTTTAAGTCCACGGTGACGGTTGAGAACGCTCAGTGTCCATGAGCCCGTGGGACGCCACGGCGGACCTACGAATCCACACTTGTTCTGAGAGCACAGATCACATTCTCTTATCACCTGAAGCATAATAGGTCCCAGGTTAATGACGACGAACATCATGACTTACAGAGATCCAAACCTAACGTTGAGAAGCAGGTGACCGAGCAACGTGGATGTGTCAAAACAGCATCTTTCTGCCATCAGGCCTTGGGGAAGATGCTGGACAGGTGACGCTCTAGAACAGCGTGCTGGACCAGTGAACTGATGCCTTTGGTCCTCAGCTTGGAAAGCACGAATGTGTTTGTGTCCGTTATCCGTAAATACTGCTAAGACTGCACTTGAGGGTTGCCTGTTTGACGAGGAAGGAACGTGACTTTGTCACCTGGCGAGTAGGTTATTTAAAACAATGAAACGTACCCAAAGATACAAATGTAGGTTTCCAAAGGGGTACGTGCACCCCAGTGTTTATAGCAGCAATGTCCACAATAGCCAAACTGTGGAAAGAGCCCAGATGTCCATCGACAGGTGAATGGATAAAGAAGATGTGGTATATATACACA